>NC_082668.1:60599706-60901480 GCF_025265405.1 Mesoplodon densirostris
TATTCAACAAGTAGTGATTGAGCTCTACCATATGTGGATCTTATGCTAGTTAGGAAGGTGAAGAATTGGCTAAGAAATGGGAGTTTGCCTTAAGAATCTTATAGTCTACTGATAAATAATCTCAATATGGTGTAATAATTCTCCTAATAGATACCTACAGAGAGGTCTATGTAAACACAGAGAAAGATATGTCTCGGTTTGACAGAAGGCATCCAAAAAATGTTTCAGAGAAGAAATCATATTTGTTCAGAGTCTTGAAGGATGGAGATGAGTTTACCAAGCAGATAAGGAATAACTATTTTCAACACTTGAGAAAAAGTGTGTACATAGCTGGTAAAACTATGTGATTTATGGAGAAATGGAAGATTATGGAGTAAGAAAGGCAGGGAGTAGCCATATTGGAGAGGAACAAGTAAGCCATACTTACGAGTTTGGTTTTTGTCTTATTTGAGATGGAGAGCCACTAAAGAGTGGGCAGAAAATGGCATGATCAGATTCCCAGTATGTTGATAAATCAGTTAAGATGGTGAGCCAACATTGGAAGCAGGAACATTCGTTATGATGCCATAGGAAATCTTTAGGGAAATGCTGGAGTCCTGAACCCAGGCAATAGTAAAAGAATGCAGAGAAAGAAGCAATGCAGATTTTAGAAACTTAGACTGAGTGATGGGAAGGGAGAGAGACATGATGGAGTCTGCCTTATACTTTTGGATAAATGGTGATGCCAAGAGTCAGGATTTGGATTAAGAGGAAGATCTAGTGTGGAAAGGAAAAACAATACGTTCAGTATTGGCCGGTTTTTACCCAGCTCTAGAAAATCAGGAGGACCTGCCTAGCAAGCAGCTACAAATATTTTTTCTGGCAGGAGATGACTCAACAGGAGACATATATTCAAAAGCCAGTGTTATATAGTGGAAGTGAATCCATAGAGGCATATGAAATTGGCCAGGGACCTTTCTGAGAGAGAGTAGGACAAAGTACAGAGGAGTCAGCAAAGAAGACTGAACAGTATGGTTTGAAGTCAGAGGAGAACTATAAGAATATTGTGTCATGAGAAAAAGAGAGAAGAGAGTTTTGAAGAAAGAACGTCTCAAACAGTGCATGAAGATGTGAAAGATACAAAGAGAGAATCAAACAAGATCTTCAAGAAGCTTACTATAATAAGTCAACTGGCATTTAAACCAGACAGTGTAATTTGGTGTGCTGTTTAATATTAACCACTTACTTCAATTTGAAAATTCAGATTATTGTCTGTGTCCGGACCAGGAACTCCTCATGAGACAAGATGTACTATTATGCATACTCTCATACAGTGTATATATATAAAATCCAGCAAAGAGCATTTATTGGGTATCTATTTCCTATAGACATGACTATTTGCAGATATTTTAGAAAGAAATTAACAATCACAGACTCTATCTAGGAAGAAGTTACAATTTGATTAGTAAACTTGTCTATTTTTTTTTCCACGTGGCATAGTAATTTAGTTTATATCAAGGCACCAGGATATAGAGTCCATTTACTTCAGATGGCAAGCAGTATAGACATAACCTAGCTAGCATCTAAAAACGGATGCTTTCTGTCCTTCACACAATCAAACTTAATCTGTGACAACAGTCAATCTTTCTGAGGTGGCTCTCAGGAGACCAGATATTATCATACCAAGCACAGCCCCAGAGGTCTTTGTGTGCCACTAACTGATCATATTATGTTATTTATTCCTGTCATTTTCCATTCCTTTCACAGCTACTGACCGTATAATTAGCTGGCAGACAGTTCTGCATTTATCACTCCTGCATCAATAAGAAAAAGGATCATAATTTAGTGTAACTCATGTAATTGCTGTGATGAATATCACAAGGGGTTTGGAAAGCTCTGTTTCACTGATTCCAACATTCCCAGAGGTCCAAACACCCTGTCTTTTCCCAGCAACTTCTCAGCATCTGTGGAGGGTTCACCCATTTTTTTATGCAACACGAGTCAGGTCTGCACAGTGAGCACGAAAACGATCATACGTCTCCACCAGAACATTGTTATAGGTCTTCGTTGTTTATTTCAATGTTATATGAGGTTTTTTTCATTTGAGGATAATTTTCTCCTACTTTTTTGAAGCTGAAGCAGCTCGCCACCAAGCTTGTGAAATTCCAGTGCTTCAGTGAAACTCATTTATTCTTACTATTCCTCATTACTTTTTACATTCTAATTGCTTTTTAGAGCTTTATACAAGATGCACACAATCACCCACTATGTGAGCTTCTCCTGTTATAATAATTTTTATAGCCAACATAGTCAACATGTACAAATGGTACATAGCAATCTGATTCCTTAGCTGTGATAATTGGATTTTCCATGTAATTACAGATGGTAATGACATTTTAAGCACCTCATACAGGTACTGAAAGAGGTTTATTTTTAATTTTTTTTTAATGTGGAACAGCATAAAGAAAGTCCAAGTTCCTGGAGCCAGGCCAGATTACAGAGGTGCCTTTCAACTGTAAATAGTAGTTTTCATTAGAGTATAATTACAATCCTGACCACCTGCACCGCTGCTTATCACACCAGCCACCCTGGGACAAGGAAATCCCGAGAGGAAAGTCAGTGTTTTGGGCCTTAAAAGCCAGGAAATTAAATACCTATTCATTAGCAATCATAGATGTTGGATCAGATTCTGATTGAGTTTGGGTGGCAGATACCCTCTTGGGGATCATACAAAAAAAAAAAAGTTCTGGTTCAGTTATTCTGCATGAGCAGAAATCAGACCCCGCATGATGCTAAAGCCTCAAATAATGTGGTCTGAGAGAGTGTGTGTGTGTGCACGCGTGCACGTGCACAACTCCAGAACAAAGTGGCTGATGTGATGGTTTATCTACTTATACACTGGCAGTCACATTAATGAGGCTTCACTAATGATGCTTTAACCTGTTGTTTTGTTCAGTCAGTCACCGTATTTATTAGGACCTCAGAGGAAGTAGAACATGTGCTACGGGTCTGAGGGGGAGGCTGAAAAGGAAAAGAGACTTGATTTTGCGCTCCAGAAGCTAGCTCCATCACTTAATGTGCTTAATGTGTTCCTTGCTGAACATCTTTGCCTTAATAAAATGATGGTGAAGATACTTAATGAGGAAGATTTTTGTTAAACATTTCACGATAGAATGCATGTACGGTACTAATACCGTGTCTAGTAAATATCAGGCAGCTCGTAGTGACAACAGCCATTGTGATTAAGAAAATAAAATAGTTGGAGGAGACAGACAGGGACGCAGGTGTTTACATACCAACCTAAAATAATGTGCAGCATAATACAGTGAAAGTAAATGGGTAGTCTTGCTAGGGCAGAGCATTAAAAAAAATCGACTACCTGTGCATACATTGAGAATGGTTGACTTTACTGAGGATGCTGACAAATGTGAACGATACTCATTTAATTCATTTTTAATTTTGACTCAAGCACACTTTTTGCTAGGCTCATTTCTTAATGTAATGTAAAGATACACACCCAGCTCTTCATGCCCTTTTTCCTCATTACTTATGTATCTTTTTCCCTCTGGTAAATGTCAGACAGTAAAATCGAAAATATAGCTCGTTTGGGGTTTGAAATAGAGCCAGACATGCAGCTGTGTGTCTGAGGGAGGCACTGCTGTTCTCCAGTTCAGTCTGTCATTTTCCCCCGCACATTTCAACAGGTCTGACTTCCAATGAAGGTAATATTGGCTGTCCTTGTCCGAGGGTGGTCGTGCAATCCCCTGACATAAGTGAGATTAAGGAATATTTGACCTGCTTGCCAAGGAACTGATGGTATTTCTGTCAACATACTCATCTTTTATGGGAGAGCTTCAATCCCCCAATCAATGCCTGTTCTTGTCTTATGCCTTTCATAACAAGAAAGGTTAGCAGAAAAAAAGAGAACCTGTGAGAGCCAGTCATTTTCACAGAATTCCTGTGATACAGTGGGTATAGCAAAGGCAGGTTCAAAAGTAGTACTGATTTTTACTGTCTGCGTTTTAATTGAATTACAACATCAGTACAGTGATAAGCTACTTGTGTTCATTTTTAAATGTGCCTGTCTTTTGAAATAGTCAGATTTCTGGTTCTGCTTTTTAGGACATATATGAAAGGTGATTATTCAGCTGCAGACATTGCTAGATATGTCCTTAGTATTAGCTTACAGAAAAATGAGATCAGTAAACAATAGTAATTCTCTGGTTTAGCTTTTGCAAGGCAAAGGAGACATCTCTACCTACTGTCTTTTCCCAAATGCATCAAGGGATCCAAAATAATTTATTGGAGTTATCTCTGGTCTTTTCCTTTCTGTAATACCTCTGGTTATATCCCCAAGTCTTTACTTCCTTTGATTTAGTAATTACTAAGGTAGCGCTGAGGGAAAATACAGGCTCAGGACCTGATGCTTTTGGTTTTATTGTTAGGGGATTTGAACATCTGGCCCCTTTCATTGGGCCTCAGTTCTTTTCTCAGAACAGGAATAACAGTGATCACCACCCAGGCAGCAGCAACTTACACCTGACAGAGCTAAGGGGTGAATTTAGTCAATCCAGTTCTCATAACTGCCAAGTCACTTAAACTCTGTTCTACAGATGAAACCACCAATCAATTGCCTTTTGTACTTTTCTACCATGATAACTGTTGCTATGTCAGTTTATTACCCTGCATGGCTGCTTTCTTCCTGAATGAGATACTTGACCCAGATGCGACTTCAGATGAGAATCATTTACAGATAATACAATCAGTGAAGAAGTGTTTATTTTGTGCTAAACCCCTTGCTACACTCTGTGAAGGTAACAAAAATATAAGACATGATTCTTGCCCCACAGGAACTTTTAATCTCGTTAAGAACTCTAACCCTAACGGAGTAAACACATATAATTCTAGACTGTGTAAGTAAAGTGGTTTATTGTATGTGCTAGTTGATGGGGATAAAGAACTGTCACAGTTCAGGGACGGAGTAAATAGTGGTCCATGGGGCTAAAGTAAAGGGTGAGCAGACTAGAGCAGAGAATGACAGTTGGGAAGAAGGAGAAAATAAATTCTGATAAGTAGGGTAGGAATCAACTCTAGAGGTCTCTGAACACTTACCTACAGGGCTAAGATTTAACACAGCAAGTTCTCTGAGCCTGTGAAGGTTTCTGAGTAAGAGAGTATAATGCTAAGAATAGGATATAGTAGCTATGAATTTAGAGTACATTATCCAAATGAGGAAAACATTACCTAATTTTACTTTCTAAATCAAATAACTCGGACTTGACCTCTATCTACCAGAGGTGTCAAGAAATACTATTTCAGCCATTTTTGGTAGAGGGGAGCCTCCCCGAGATTCATGTAAAAACTGCAAGGCAGGAAGGAGGCTTCTGGTCTTTAGTTCATTGTGGCTATTCCCAGGATGCTCCCAGAACTATAAAGCTCGCATGGTCTTTTCACAGTAGTAGCCTGCTACACTCACTGCATTCCAAGTTTGAAGACCTGCACTTTCCCCATGCCTCCAACATCATGGCCTTTTTGTGTTTTGTCACCTTGGTCATGCTATTATGGGTCCCTTTGTCATTTGGGGCACCATGTAGGAGTGGGACACAGTTCCAACTCTGACCCTCCGCCATCTTGCAGGAACAAACCATATCTGCTTCACTGTTGAGCCAGCTCTGCTTTCTTCACCCTCAGCATGAAACGCCCCCCTCACTTAGCTTATTCTCACAAAAGCCTAGATATGGGGAAATGCGCTCTGGATATGCGCTCCAAATTTCTGCTTTTGGCCTCGCTTCACAAAAATCATTGCTAACTTAACAGCCCAGACTCAACACAAAAGGCTTTTGAGTTGGGTATAAAATCTACCTCTAATTATTTCCCATCTCCAATGTGAAAACTGACATTCCATAGTTACTCTGTCCCAGGTGTTTAAGCTCTGGATGAGGGGCAGCCTGGAACTAGGAAGCTAGCATAAAGGCTGTGCAGTAATCCACAGGTGATTGCTGAGGGCCCTTCCCAGGATATGAAAGTGACTTTCTGTAAGGTAATACTCTTATTAGGGGATCTGGTATAAAAAAAAAAAAAAGAATTTGACTCCAATCTCCTTGTTATTTCACTTTCCTCCTTTCCCCACATTGATTCCTTTCCCCACAGCGATTCCTGCCGTGAGGTTGTCAAGCAAACAGACCTACTGCAGTGCTTGTAGCCTGGAGCAGTAGAGAGCAGCTTCTCACAGTTTTTACAGCTTCTGTGTGGGAGTTGTAACAATTAGTTTCTTTTTCCTCAGACAAGCCATATTTAGCACAGAAAAGAAGTGGTGTTCTGTTGAGTTATGTTGAAATAGCTGAGAGGAGACGAGACAACTTGGATAACAGGGAGGATAGCATTGAGCCTGGGAGATGCACTTGAACTGTGGAGAATGTAAAAAATTACAAGGAAACTACCACCAGTTGAGTTTGGAAGTGAGGGTGGGAGAGATCAGGAAGGCACTGCTAACTATGTGATCACAGAGAAGAAGTATAAAGAGTTTGGGACAGAAATGATTCCTAGAAAAGCATAAAGAGAATCTGAAAAGAAGGAATGATTTTTTCCAGTTATCGTAATGTCTTGAATAGAATTTTAAATATACTTTCTTATTCCTCCAGGCCCATAAATGGGAACTAATGAAAAAGTGAACCCCGAATGATGTAGGAACTTAACATTTACTCTGTGATTGTGCTAATATACTTAAAACTCATACTGTTTAAGTTAATGAACATATATATATATACATATATATACCTGTGTGTGTGTGTATATATATATATATATATATATAAAATTGTGGACAATAGGACTTGGCAGAAACAGAAACCAGGAAAGTGCTGCCATGAGGGTCCTGAGGCAGTCATGGGTGGGGAGTTTGTCATAAAGTTTCCCACAAACATTCTCAGTCATATATTTCTGGCTACATGTAGCACTGTGCTTGCCATCCCCCTTTGAAGCCACCCATGGCCTTACTTTGGCCAGTGAAATGTAACCAGAAGTACCATAAATGGCCTACATTCCCCTCCCAAAAAGTGTCATTGAATTGACCCTGTGAGGCATGGGAAGCTCAATTTTCCCTTCCCAGGTGATGAAAGCCTATGTTGAAATAAAGCCTGTGTCAAACAGGATCTATAATGAGCAGAGACCCATTGGCCCACATTGGATGTACAGTAAGAATGAGACAGATCTTCTGTGTTCTGCCAATCTAAGATGTGGGGGGCGGCTACTCCAGCATGAAGTGGTCCATCTTGATTTTTTTTTTTGGCCGTGCAGCAGGGCATGTGGGATCTTAGTTCCCCTACCAGGGATCAAACCTGTGCTCCCTGCAGTAGAAGCTCGGAATCCTAACCACTGGATCACCAGGGAATTCCCAACCATCTTGACTTTCACAAGTGGTCTATAAAATTGACTTTCACATTTGGAGTTCCCTGAATCTATTTATTGAATAGCTAGAAATTTGAAATTAAGGCAAAACTGAAAAAGTATCAAAGATAAGAGCAGGTCCAGAATGTTTGGGGCAGTTCCAAGATAACATCCTTGGGAGTCCCACATGTCCCAGTATGAAACAATGGAAAAATTTTGCCGAATATTTTAGTTTATTTTTAATATCAAAAGGGTAAGAATTTGTGTTAGGATTCAAATATATACATTGTTTATGTTCTGCCCATCACATGCAAGTCAGAAGCTTCTCAGAGAAAAAATAAGAACTTAATTTAAGATTCTTCAAGAGGGAAGAGATATGGGGACATATGTATATGTATACCTGATTCACTTTATTGTAAAGCAGAAACTGACATACCATTGTAAAGCAATTATACTCTAATAGAGATGTTAAAAAAAAAAGAAAAGATTCTATTGGCCACATGCCTTTTTTTTCTTTTTTTTTTTCTTTTTGCGGTATGCGGGCCTCTCACCGCTGTGGCCTCTCCCGTTGCGGAGCACAGGCTCCGGACGCGCAGGCCCAGCGGCCATGGCTCACGGGCCCAGCCGCTCCGCGGCATATGGGATCCTCCCAGACCGGGGCACGAACCCGTATCCCCTGCATCGGCAGGCGGACTCTCAACCACTGCGCCACCAGGGAGGCCCCCACATGCCTTTTTTTATGAAGGATTATAATAGTTTTGGTATGACATCAAGAAGAGTGAGATTTCTCAAAAACTTTAAAAAATAACTGCCATATGATCCAGCAATTTCATGTTTAGGTATTTATCCAAAGAAAACAAAAATACTAATTAGAAAAGATATATGCATTCCTATGTTCATTTCAGCATTATTTACAATAGCCAAATGGAAGCAACCTATGTGTCCACTGACAGACAAACGGATAAAGGAGATATTTTATACACACACACACACACACTCACACACACACAATGGAATATTAGTCTGCAACAAAATGGATAGATCTAGAGGGTATTATGCTAAGTGAAATGAGTCAGGAAAAGATAAACACTGCATGATATCACTTATAAGTGGAATCTAAAAAATGAAACAAATAAACAAAAAAATGAAAACAGACTCACAGATACAGAGAACAAATGGCTGATTGCTAGAAGGGAGGGCTGTGAGGGGGTAGGTAAAAATGATGAAGGGAATTAAGAGTACAAACTTCCAGTTAAGTAACAAGTTATAGGGCTGTAATATACAACATAAGGGATATGGTCAAAATATTATAATTACTTTGTATGGGGACGGATGGTTACTAGACTTGTGATAATGATAATTTCATAATGTATGCAAATGTTAAATCATTATGTAATACACCTGAAACTAACATAATATCATACATCAACTATATTTCAATTAAAAGTAATAGTAAAAAAAAGGAGAAGAGTACTGAAGAAGTGTCTAGGTGGTACTGAGTTCATCATCACTATTAGTATCAAACAAGAAGCAGGATTCTTATATAAAAGATATATTTTAACGTGAGTTTCCTACTTGCTGAGAAAGTTGTAATTGAAAACTTTTGAAATGCATTTCTCCCAGAATTGTGACAATTTTCTCATACTGTTTCCTCATCCTTCCTCACTGTTATCAAGTCATATTGGCAGATGTAGCATGAAACTGAAGCAAGGAGTTGTAGGAAGTTATGCATTTGCACCTTCCATAAGTTGTAGAAAATTCTGAGTTTTGGCTGGAGTGTATCTGGTGGCCAATCAAATCTCACAGGAATCTGCTAATTGGCTTTGTTTCATTGTACTTTGCTCCAGAACAACGGGTTCCCAGCTACAGGATAGAATGGATGCTCATGCCGTTAACAGTGGAAAGGGGCCCATTAATAAGATGACAGCCAGAAGTAAATTGTTTTTTATTTTTCCTCAGAGATGAGGTTCCTTAGGTATTATTTCTCAAGAGTGGCATTCTAGACATTCCTGGGGAGCAACACTTCACTGTGCAGAACTGCCTTATGTATTATGTTCCTGACCTTCACTCCACAAATTCCAGTGTCATCTCCCCAAACCCAAAACACTCCTACATGATTCCAAATGTTCCCTGGTTGGGGGGAGTATCAGACTGGCTAGGAAATTAGTCTACCCAGCATATGTTTATAATCCCCAAAGAACTGATGAGCTACATGAATTACATAAAACATTGAACATAACCAGTATTCTTTGAAAAATTTCTTAAAAACACCAAATACCAAATGCAAATTAATACAAAATAAGAACAACCTCCCCCAAATCTCAAAAAAGTCATACTCATTGTTTGAATAAACTTTTGGAACTTGTCCATTCAATGAAAACATTTGGTCCAAGTTCCTTGTGGCTCAAGGCCACAAACATCACTTAGGAATGCCAAGTGCCTCTTGCAGAAAAAAGCAGCATAGGTTATCATTTTCTGTTTTAATGTGCAATGAACAAGTAAAAGGTGATGAAAGAACTGAAGAGTGTTATGTGTATGTAGAGTGAGTGTGTGTACACTTGTGATTTTGTATCTTGGTTCATGGATTGTATTTTTTATAGCTTAATAGGTAAGCACATTTGGACTAAGGAAAGAAGCAAGATGCTTTAGTTTTATAGTAACTGATGCACCATCTTTGCCTTTCTTTCCTGAGGGCCAGGGCCTCCATAGGATGACTGCACAGTGTGACTTCCACATATAAATCACAGCCTGCCACCTGTTATTTAATAGCTAGCAGTGCTGACTCAATAACAGCAAGGCTCTGTAAAATTGTTCCCTCCAGCCCTGGGTGTTCCCCATAGAGGTAATTTTCTAGAAAATAAATTTCCTGGACAAAGAACAAGAAGTTACAGATGTAGGAACATCTTTTAAAGTCTTAGAAGTTAACTTTCAACTGTGCTGATGTGTCTGGTTCTTCATTCTTTAGAATTATTGTTTTTAATTTTCATCACATATAAATAGATTTATATAATTAGTTTTCAAATAAAGGACCCTGAAATACCCATTGGGCATCTATAATGATTGCAGAGGCTACTGGTTACTCAGACTTACATTTTTTTTTTCCAGCAGTTTTGTTGGCAGTGAAGTAATGTATTATATACAAGGAAAAACACTGTTGCAAAACCAATTGCTAAGGGGCTTGTAAAATCCAGCTTTCAAAAGTTACTGA
Source organism: Mesoplodon densirostris (assembly GCF_025265405.1). Classification (NCBI taxonomy): domain Eukaryota; kingdom Metazoa; phylum Chordata; class Mammalia; order Artiodactyla; family Ziphiidae; genus Mesoplodon; species Mesoplodon densirostris. Next base: position 60,610,280 of record NC_082668.1, read on the forward strand.
GGCATCAAAGTAAAGGACAAAAGAACCAGATATTTTGATCAGTTTCTCAAGGTCAAACACATTACTAATTCATCAAATATCTCTTTCTGCTGAAGTTATTTGAAAAGCAAATAACCTGTGCAGATGTTGTACTTAATAACTCTAATCCTTCAAGAAAAAAGGCAGCGATGGAACAGACAGAATTTTCTACTGCTGTAAGGAATACCTTCGTTGGTCTGAAAAACACTTGCATCATTAATAAATACTTTGAATATTCTTAATAAGAAACTTGAAAAATTTTGACTGTAGTAGCTTTAGCTGATTATCTTTTATGTCAGTTACACCTGCTGGTTTAGAGGACAAACCATTACAAATTCTAATTATGAATAAGATTGAGTATTCTAAGGTGTCTTGATTATCTTTGTCTTAGATATAGAAGTCACTCAATTTATACCTTGTGATATAGATTAGACATGATTGATCTAGCTCCTAAAATGGAAAGCAAAATTGGCTCGGGCGGGGTGGGGGTGGGGGTCTGGAAATCTATTATCACGTCTTCACTGACTATTTTCTCAAACTTTGGCCATGAGACTTCCTTTCTCTGGCCTTGTAAAATGAGGCCTTCAAAATTGATAAACTCCTTTAGTTCTAAAGTTTACATTTCTCTCTCTAAATTTATTTAGAACTATTTTATAACAGTTCTACTCCATGTATATAACAAGAAAACTGTGGTAGTTATTCTAGTCAAGAAATGACTTCCATGGGGGCTTCCCTGGTGGCGCAGTGGTTGAGAGTCCGCCTGCCGATGCAGGGGACACGGTTTCGTGTCCCGGTCCGGGAAGATCCCACATGCCGTGGAGCGGCTGGGCCCGCGAGCCATGGCCGTGGAGCCTGTGTGTCCGGAGCCTGTGCTCCGCAACGGGAGAGGCCACAGCAGTGAGAGGCCCGCGTACAGCAAAAAAAAAAAAAAAAAAAAAAAAAAAAAAGAAATGACTTCCATGGGAAAAGAATTTGGAAAAGAATAGTTACATGCATATGTATAACTGAATCACTTTGCTGTACACTGGAAACTAACACAACATTGTTAATCAACTATACTCTGATATAAAATAAGTATTAAAAAATAAAGCACAAGAAATGACTTCCAAAGAGAAGTTAGCATACATTTCAGGGTAGAGTCTACCATTTCACATGGGAAGACTGAGGGAAGACTTAAGTAGATGTGATGGTTAATTTTGTGACAGCTTGACTGGGCCAAGTGGTGCCCAGATTAAACATTATTTCTGGGTGCATCTGTGAGGGTGCAGCTGGATGAGGTCAGCATTTGAATCAGTGGATTTAGGAAAAAGCATATGGCCCTCCATAATTTGTGTGGGCATCATCCAATCTATTGATGGCCTGAATAGAACAAAAAGATGGAGGAAGGAGAGATTCATCCTTATTTGCTTTCAGCCTACCTGTTTGGGCTGGGACATTCATCTTCTGCCCTTGGACTGGGATTTACACTATCAGCTCTCCTTGTTCTCAGGCCTTTGGACTTGAACTGGGATTGTACCATTGGCTTTCTTGGGTCTCCCGGTTGCAGAAAGCAGATCATGGGACTTCTCAGCCTCCTCTCTCTCTCTCTATCTATCTATTGAGAGACTTATATGTTATATATATAGAATATTCTATTATGTTTGTGTGCATATATATACACATCCTATATTCTGTTGGTTCTGTTTCTGTGGATTATGCTAATACACCAGAGACTGAAGCATCATGACATATGACAACACTGGGTCACAAGTATTAATCCTATGTAGCTTGACCTACATACACTGATGTGGGCGTACTCTACCACTAAGGTATACCACAAATTATAGCTGCCTAATCAGTTTGTGAAAAATCTATATGAGAGTAAATGGTAAGTACAGACTTTTAAGAAAGGTACCAAGAAGGAAGAAGAGAAGAAGGAAGAAGACCTAGGGGAAGTGGTAGTATCAGTAGTAGCAGTGGTGGTACTGGTGTGTGTGGTCCCTCCTGACATCTAGAAAGTATGGAAAATCACAAGCTCAGGTAGAGTAAAATGAGAAGATGCAAATCTCCTTTCTTATTCTAAGTAGATTTTGAAATCATTAATGAAGGCCTATGGCTGGAGTAATTCTTGTCAGGAAAGGACATAGGATGCTTTATAACATGGACTGTGGCTTTAGTGCAAGGTCTAACCTATAAGAAGGGTCAGAGGAACTAACCATTTATATAGAGCTGACTCCACTGAGTTTTTTAGTTTTCAAAAGAGACCCAACATCAATTATTTCTCATGTTGGACTGCAACAGAGAGTTGAGAGTTTGCAGACTCATGTCTATATCTAAGTGGCTGATGCCTGTCAGGTCCTCTTAATACCCTGGCTCTAGGCCTAAAGCAGTTAAGCTTTACTGCTAAGTCAGTTTTAGTGAGATGATACTGTCGGTCAGTGTAGTCCTATGGTATCAGGATCTGTGAGGGTGCCAGCAGGTGACTGGACGTGAGTTGGGGGCAACTGGGTTGAATTTGGAGTTCAGCAAATACTAATATTCATAATGCCTTCTCCGTCTCAAACCCCATGGAGTTCTAATACAATTTATTCTCTCCTGGTCAGGCTTTCTTTCCAGTAAAATCTCCGGAAATGCCAAATAATTTCCTGGCCAAACTAGTTTTTAGACCACATTTAGAATAATATTGCCAATAGTAGAACTGAAAATAATTCATGTGTATATACTTAAAACTTTGCTGAGCATTTCCCTCCTTTGTTTGACTCCTTCTTCCCAGGACAAGGAACCTGTGCAGGCAAACTGGAAGAAGCAGAGGGAGGGTAGACAGTACCTGTGTATTATACATTAATCACGAATCTATCAAAAAAGTCTGCCCAATAGAGAAAACGATCCCTGCAACTCATTGCTTCACAAAAAAACCTCTATTCTTCGCTTATATTCTGTACCCCCAAATTTAATTTTAACCTGCTTTATTAGGTTATTGTCTGCAAATCAGTGCTTGCCTTTGTCTTCGTATTAGACATCCTTAAGGACATGGATTATGGATGCATCTTGTATTGTATATACCTGTCGTCTTGCCACATGAAAATAGACGCCTACATTTTTAATGACAGTGATAATAAAGGCACCTAGACCTTGTGCTGGGAAACGTTGATGGTATATTCCCAAGTAACATTCAGGAGACTAGTTTCCAGATTCTCTGCCTGAAGCTTCGACATAGGGGCAAAGGGTAAATATTCACAGGCACCATGGAATTCAATAGAAGGCAAATGTTCATAATCCGTTCTCCTTCAAATCTCCTTGCATTTACTGTCTCTAATGAACCTGACACAATCAAGAATGTGTGTGTACTGCAGACTTAACCTACATTCAGGGTTATCTTTCTCTGTGTCTGGCTAAGGCAGATATCTATTTTCATAAGTCTGGCTAGCATGCCCCATCATTTCTTATAGCAGATTCCATTTCCTGTTAGTGACATATTCGGATGTAATATCTAGATAGGGGCTTGCCGAAGTATAATCCACATTATCCTAGTGGCGCACCTGAAATAGCGGGAGAGGGGCAAGATAAGTGTTACATCACGGAGAGGAGAGGCAGCAGGCAGTCTGAGTGACACTGACAGGCAGTTTTCTTCTTAGCGTGCCTTCTGACGCGGGAGTCTTGAGTCTTGTCAAATTAACTCACCCAGAAAGGCCCCTGATGCAACAAACTTGTCTGAACTATTAAGTAATCTTTGTTTCTCAAGTCTGGAAAAGTGAAAAACGTCTCCTAGAATACATAAATATATGAATTTAGACAGGGCCATGATCATAGTCTTGACTGGCCTGCTGACTGTATCAGTAATTCTCAAAGTCAGGTCCCTGGACCAATACCGTTGGCTTCATCTGGAATTTGTTAGAAATGTGTGTGCTTAGGTCCCAGCACTGAACTGCCGAATCAGAACTTCTGAGGGTGAGCCCAGCAACCTGTTTTAAGAAGGCTTCCAGGTGAATGCACAGTAATGTTTGCAAAGAACTAACTAGCCTATTTTCTTAAGCTCTCTGAGCTATTCCTTTGCTACATCAGAGATGATTGTTAAAGTATCATCCACATTTATCACATAATGATACATTTGGTTATAGCATAAAATGCCATTTGAATGGCTCAGTTTTTATGCTCTTCATTGACATCATTGCTTCCTTAAGCAATGATGTGACAAATTTGTAAGATAAACTACTTTATTCCTTTTTGTACAGCCTAAGCTAAGGGTCTGTGATGGAACAATGATTCATCTGTAAACTGTGGTCCTGCTGTCCATTCTGGCTTCATATTGGATGCGCCTGATTTCTTTCCACTTGCTGATTTTCTCCATGACCAAGGACCACAGAGTCCTAGACAGGGCTTTCTCCTGATTTGAATCCCCACAGGGAATGATGTCAGAATGTGCATAAACTCCTGCAGTATTTTGAGCTAAAGGAGAAAAAAAATGCAAGCCGGGATATTACCTGTCCCCCACGCCACAACCAAATCTTAAAAGCTTTCATGATCCAGTGAAATATAAAACCACTGCCAAGTTGTAGGTACTGAGAAACGACTGTAGGTGACAGGTCAACCAGGTCCCCTACTTGGAGAGCTCTAAGTGTCAGGATCTGCCCATCTTAGTCCCCACCTGCCACTTGTTATATTTCTTCCATCTCTCTCTTCAGACTGACTCTACTTCCCTCTGTCTTTATAGGAATTATTATTAAGAGTCTTCCTTCATAATGGTGCCTCATATCTATTTGGGACTTGGCTTTATCATCATCTTTAGTTTTAGTTACTTGAAAAGTTCTTTGAAATTTTAAATGCAATATTCCAGTCTTAATTGTCACATCAGCTTCTGTATAACTTCTTTGTGTTTATTTGCTTGATTGTTTACTGTTTTGTTCTGAATGTTGTCACCTTTTTGTTTTCCCCTCTATTTGTTTCATTCCGTCTATTTAACCTGTCCACTTATTTTCTGACAAATAATCACTCTGCTTCCTCTTTTCATGTGCCTGCCTCCAGCTTGCCTGGTTTGGGCTCTAGCCTTGCTTTGATCTTGGATCTGTGTGTGGAGCTCAAAGTTATACTGTTCAACAGACTCCAATATCATTAAAGGTGCCTTGTTCCACTATATATTTTTTTTCTGGCTTTTTTCTTGAATTCGTGATATTTTTGACATTATTAACATTCCTGTACTCCTATACATATCGTGGCTCTTCAATGTACCCTACTACTATATGCAGAAACTCCTGACTTGGGTTCAAGTCCTTTCAATCTGATATTGCCTTGCCACTTATTTCCTCTTTACAGACTAATTTTGACAGGTTCCCAAGAAGATTAGTGAAACAAGCCTGGTGATATTTTTGGCTGCAATTCCCACACCCCCTTTACTTGACAAATCTCAGTAGCCCAGCGGTCACAATTGCATACAGTGTACCCTGTATAGGATAGCAGCCTGCAGCATAGCCTGTATACATAGCAGCCTAGTAGCTGCTGTCCATCAGCCTGACCTCCTGTCTAAGAAGCAGTTATTCAGAAGCTGTAGATGTTAATCAAAGACAGAATTCTTCTCTACTTAGTGCTGATAGTATAGGCAGTTCTGTACTAATTACTCTTTTTCAATCACATCTAACTTGTCCTCATAAAGAAAAAAAAAGTTCTGCTTGGAGTTGCCTTGGGAAATGAAGAAAGGACAGCAAATGTCAGCTTGTTTAGGAAGAGCAAGTACTGGGATGAGAAATCGATATTAAAAACCTCATACTTGTCAGGAAGATCTGATCTCAGGAATATTTTGATTTCTTGTGTAGCTAAACTTTACTTATCGCGCTAAGACAACTTTGCACCAATAATATTTGAGCCCCTGATTCTCTAAGTGAGTCTTGGACAAAAGGAAGAGAATGAAAGGCCAGCAGTCTCTTCTGAGCTACGAGTCTTGTGATGGAGGGTGATGAACCATTGTGGTTCTGCTTCTGTTGGACAGTCGAGGAGGGAGAGTTTCAGGAAGACTGAGCACTTGTCATAAAACGAGACTGCCAGGCATGGATGCAACACAACTGAATGACTTTCTGAGACTTGATATGGCCCAGATTAGCACCATCTAATAGAAACATAATGTGAGACTCATATGTAATTTTAAATGTTCTAGAAGCCATATTAAAATATGTGGAGAGACTTTTGATTTTAATTGCCATAATATATCTCATTCACCCATATATAGATAAAATTATTATCTAATATATAATCAGTAGAAAAAGTTTTTAATGAAATATCTTTTTTTTTTTTTTTGCGGTACACGGGCCTCTCACTGTTGTGGCCTCTCTCGTTGCGGAGCACAGGCTCCGGACGTGCAGGCTCAGCGGCCATGGCTCACGGGCCCAGCCACTCCGCGGCATGTGGGATCTTCCTGGACAGGGGCATGAACCCATGTCCCTTGCATCGGCAGGCAGACTCTCAACCACTGCGCCACCAGGGAAGCCCTAATGAAATATTTTCAATGATTTTATTTGAGCTAAGTTTTTGAAATCCAGTGTATATTTTAAACTTAGCACATCTCGGTTCAGAGTAACCAAAATTCGAGTGCTTAGGAGCATGCAGGTCTAGTGGCTGCTTACTGGACAGTGCAGGTCAAGATGCCATAGCTTCCTCCATTGAATAGGCAACTGAAGAAAGGAGTATTATTAGAGTAGATGCTGGCTGTATCTACTCTAATAATAAATATACCAACCATTAACCATTATGATTTGGGAAAATAGACAGTTAATGCCACATCCTTGTTTTACAATGGGCTCAATAAATAAATAGCTTACTAGTCATATAATGCTTGATATTATGAATTTTCTATTTGCTTGACCATGTGGTTAGGTTAGAGAGAGCAGGAACAAACAGTGCCTTCAGAGCTAATTCTTTTAGCTAACTTGATTGTCTGGAAAAATATCTTGCAATATCTTGAAAGCTCAAATGGGCTTTGCCTACATGTAATACAATGTGCAGTTGTAACATCAAGTGTAAAACCCATCAGTGGATTAATTTAATCCAATTCAATTTTAATCAGTTCAATTAAGCTATCTACTTAGTGATAACACTTTCAGTCACATTAGTTATTTCATTACCTAACCAGAGAATTCAACCAATAGTTTTTATCTGATAGCCTTTTCAGTTATGGTTTATAGCTACAAGATTCCCATATAATGAGGGCTTTAGATCTACCGACTTCAAAATATTTGGCTTGACAGGTTATTCCCTTCCTGGTTTGAATAATTGCCTTGAAACATAATAATGCTTCATCTATTCAGGGACAGAATTGCAAACTCCTGTAATACTTAGAAGTAGAATGGTTTCTAAAGATGTTACCATTCAGTGGTCTTCATATGTGGAGTGGGGCTGCATAGCAAGTGCTCAAATACTGGAAGAGTCAAAGATTTTCCAGGGCACAGTTTTAAGAAATTCAGTTTTTAAATCCTCAATAACAGGTATATCCAACTCAAGATAAATTTATCTGATAAATTGTTTGAATGTTTTAACTTCTTTTTTTTCTTACAAAAGACAGATATTATATACTGATTGTTCATCTTATTATGGTGCATGGTTTACTACAGAAAATACCCAGGGTGCTCAACAGGGGAATCCTCATTTCATGAGAAATCAGGATCCTATAATCTCATAGGGCTTCTTCTATTTTTCTGTTTTAGAGTGTATACTTCTTTTAAGGATGAAACAAGGTACTAGAATTTTGATGATAAAATGACTTGGGTGCATGTGGTAGACAGAATTTTAGCCCCTGTGATCTTTGTCCCCTGCTGCTAAGCACGTGTATGTTACAGCATATGGCAAAAGGGACTTTGCAAGTGGAATTTTGGTTAAGGACCTCAAGATAGGAAGATTACCCTGGATTATCTGGGTGGGCCCAATGTAATCTCAAGTGCCCTTAAAAGTGGAAGAACACTGAATGCTCTTCTTGGACCATAATCAGGTTCCTTCCCTCAGTTGCTTGTTCAAGGCAGAAGAGTCAGAGAGATGCAATGACTGAAGAGGTAGGAGAGTTTCAGAGAGTAACAGAGATTCAACCTGTCATTACTGGTTCTGAGATGAAGGGAATCACAAACCAGTGAATACAGGTGACCTCTGGAAGCTGAGAATGACCCCCAGCTGACAGCAAAGAAACAAGACCTCAGTCCTACAACTGCTTGACAATAAGTTCTGCTAACAACCTGAATGAGCAAGGAAATGGACGCTCCCTAGAGTATCCAGAAAAGAACTTAGCTCTGCTAAAACCTTGATTTCAGCCTTGAGAGATTCCAACCAGACCCAGCAGAGCCTGCTGGATGTCTGACCTACAGACACTGAGAAATAATAAATGGTTTGGTTTTTTTTTTTGGCCACGCAGCTTGTGGGATCTTAGTTCCCCAACCAGGGATCCAACCCAGGCCATGGCAGTGAAAGCACAGTCTTAACCACTGGAGGGCCAGGGAATACCCAAATGGGTATTGGAAGCCCTCATGTCCTTCTTTATATCCATCTTCCATAGTTCAACATAAGACTCCTTTTATGGGAGAATAAGATGTCCTTACATCTTCCCTGAAAGGGGAGATCCAAGCACAACCAGCTAGAATTTCCTTCAACATAACTCTATAAAAAGATTTAAGATGAGGTTAGCAAAACAAGCTATAGTCCACTCTGCTGTAACTAATCACAAGGCATAATGATATTTATAATATTCCAGAACAACCTCCAGTCTGAGTTTTCCTACCCTCAGTCAGCACTGAAGCTGGTCCAAGTGACATGATTTAGAGTTTCCTCCCCAGTGGGTCTGAGCCCTTAGTTACTTTGTCCATGTCCATGAGGGCCATGGTTGCTGCTATCGCCCATGAACTGTTATTATCTCTCTCTTAGTGAAGGAAGAACTAAGTGATTCTAGTGATTTCTTGGGTTCTACTCTTTTTTTTTTAATTTTGTTTTATATTGGAGTAGAGTTGATTAACAATGTTGTGTTAGTTTCAGGTGTACAGCAAAGTGATTCAGTTATACATATACATGTATCTCTTCTCTTTCAAATTCTTTTCCCATTTAGGTTATTACAGAGTATTGAGCAGAGTTCCCTCTGCTATGCAGTAGGTCCTTGTTGATTATCTACTTTAAATATAGCAGTGTGTACATGTCAGATGAATGGATAAAGAAGATATGGTATATATATACAATAAAATATTTGCCATTAAAAAGGATGAAATAATGCCATCTGTAGCAATATGGATGTACCTGGAGATTATCATACTAAGTGAAATAAGTCAGACGGAGAAGGACAAATATCATATGATATCACTTATATGTGGAATCTTGGGTGCTACTCTTAATCCTTCCTGCCACGTTGTACAGCAGCAAACCTAGCTCCACATGGTAGTCAAGGCAAATTACCTCTGCCAGTTCTGTCACTCTTTTCTTTATTGCTCTAATGGAATGTAGAACCCAAAGAGACCTGGAAGGAGTTACAACTTAAAGTTCAACATAAAGATGTTCTCTAGTATATAGTGAAGATGTAGGCCTTAACTCAGAAAATAAACCTTTAACTTGCCAGATCCAAAGGTTTCAGAGCTAAAAAGCAAAATCAGATCATTGGTTAGTTGAGAGGTTTGAATTTTATTTCCACCCTTGGTTTCTGAATCCATTTATTCTAGCACCCTTTATCAGTAGTATGTTTAGTACATCCTTTGGCCAGCATCCTAATGCTGTAGGCTATTGTCCCTGAAATAGTGCTATAGCTGAGCCTTTTACAGACCATTCCATGTTTTGAACAAGCCAACTCTTTATGGATTATGGTGGGGTGGAATCCACAGGCAAGACCACAGAATCCTTTGGTCACATATCTTCTGTCACAATTCCTTTGTTATAAAATGTGTGTTAGCCTGAGGCAATATTACATATGGTATCATGCCAATAGATCAGATATTTTGTAAGACCTCTAAAGTTTGTTCTTGTGCAAGCACTCCTTTCATAGGATAAAATACCGTAATCAGAGTAGATGTCAGTTTTGGTATAAAAAATAACTGCTTACTTTTTTTTGGAGTAGTAGGAGTCCTATATGTTCAAACCTAATACCAAGTGGCTGGCTGGTCTTGCTCAATAATGGTGATATAGAGAGAGCTCACTGTTGGTCTCTGCTGCTGGAAGGTTGGATATTCAGCAGTGGCTGGAATTACAGCAGTCTTAGCAAGGGGGAGACCATGATATTGGGTCTGTGTATAGCCTCCAACCATACCAAAGTAGTTCCTCTGTTCATGGGGCCACTGCATCACCACAGAGATGGCCAAAAAGGAAGACTTCCTAATTTCCACAAGATGAATCACCTCATCTTCTTGTTGTTAGGAAATTCCTCTACACTAAGCATTCTCTTATGGGTATTACCTTGACATACAAAAATCTACACACTTTATGTTCCCTGCCATGGATCAGTCCTCATACCTCTTTTCCATGCAAACTTGTCTCTAATCTCTGAATCTTATACCTTCCAGACCCCTGAGTAACCAGCCAAATTGTTTGCTACTTCCCAAGAGCTCTTCTGTATATGTAATTCAGACCACTTACCTCTTTCTGTAAAACAGATGACTAAGTGTTTTCCTCACAGCTCTGTCCACTGAGAGGACTTCTCTTCACCACACTCCTATGGTCTCCCATGAGTGGGACTCAAGTGTACTAGCAGTCTGTTTGGGCCTGATCCAACATCAATGACCAGGCTGAGTTATTTCTTCCTCCAACAGCAGGCTCTCGTTAGCCCCCAGTAAGTTTACAACAATAAACTGAAGAAGGGCAGTAATGTAGTAATGGTAGGCAACATGGAATTCTGAACCACTTCATGTAGTTTACTCCTGTTTTTAGAACTGCATGGGTCCTTGTGGGAAGGAGCCCTCATTGCCACTCAGCTTTGCTGCCCATTAGGGGAATCGAGTTCACCTCACCACTGACAGTTAATTACAGCCACTAGATCTCCACTGTTCCAGAAGCCATTACCTTCAGTTAGCAGGGAGCCCAGCTCCAAGGCAGCATTTCTTATTGTTGTGCCACAAAGGACAGACACTACTGAGGGTTTCAAAGATGCTAAAATATATTCTATTATCTTAGTAATGAGAGTATCCTAGACCTACCAGGGAACATAACATTGCCACCTTATAACATTGCCACCTTTCCAGAGCCTACTGATTGATTTTTCAGTATTCTTTCCAGGAAGGCTTTTATTACTATTTACCATCTTCAGAACTTGTGCTTCAAGGAGACATCACAAAAAAATTTAACATGTCCTTGCCCGAACACTGAAGCCCAAGTCATGCGTGAGTGGCTTAGACAATAAATTACTCCATAGCCCATGTGTAGTCTAACCCTGTTTCCTAACCCACAAGATCCACTCTTAAATCTGCCTCTGGGCCCTGGCAGTACATATAGGCAGTGTCTGTAATTCCTTCAGGGTGTATGATTTCTTTTGTTAAAAAGAATTGTACTTGCCTACTTGGGATTTGCTGAGACCTGACTCTGCAGGCTAGTCTGAAAGCAATAAGGGCGGCATGTGAAAATTTTAAGGAGAACAATTGTACTTCATAAGTTGCAGTTGAAGACTTTCTGTCTTCCATTATTTGCCTTTAGTTGGTAGATGATTTCTGGAGGTTTTTTAAAATTGAGGCTTTCAAGGCAGTTAAGAAGAACTGACAGTAAAAAAGCCTACTCTAAAATCCTTAAACTTATCATAGCTCCCATATAGTTTTCATGCCACATCCCTATATCACACTTTCCATTCATTCATCTCAGGTGAAAGCTTCAGTAATTGTGATGCCACCAGCAGTGGAGACATTTGCAATCCTACTGGCAAGTAGTCTTTCTCCAGAATCTCATCCTGAGACTTTTTATTGGTGCTTTTCTTACCAACTGTTTTAGCCTGGGTTCCCCAGAAATCAGAGCCTGACTCAAAAGCTTATATGTTACTGCTCTGTTAGGAAGTACAACCCCAAGAAAGTGAGAGAAATGAAATAAATTAGGGCCATAGGAAGAGAAAATATGAGCTGGATACTACGGAGTGCAATTGATTCTCCAGTCCATTGTGATAGTTTTTCAGGAAATGATATAAACTGCATCTCAGGACTGTCTGCCCGAGCAGAGAAGGAAGGAAGAATTTAACCACAGTACACCATTTCCCATTGGTTAAAATTTTCCCCAGGGGTATTAGCTCCCTGCCTCTTCCATATTACACATGTATGGTCCCTGAGCAGGATCAGCCACAATCGGAAGCTCCATAATGAAACTGAACATTTAGCATCATGGGTATGAGACCAGGCACTGTCTGGTATACCTGCATGAAATTAATCAGGGTTCACACAGAGTAGGTAGCTGAAATAAGAGACAGATTAGAAAAACAGAGAGTGAAATGGTACATAAAATATGTCTGGCATATTCACCAACATTCATTTTTATACTTTAGAAAAACGAGGCCCATAGAAGTAAATGGCTTGCTCGAGTTCTCACATTAGAAAAATTAGAGAAAGCTGACCTATCCTATAGACTCGACAGGGACTAAATTTTGGGCTCTGTCTTCTGGTAGTAGGGATTTACACCACCTTGTACTTGTGTTTTTCAATGGTCAAAGACCAACCAGATTAGAGTATGGTAAAGCAAAACCCCTGGCGTTCATCCTAAAGGAAAATGATGAAAACAATATACTTTAAAAAAGAAAGAGGGAAAACTTTGTGGACTTATTTGTAACTATGTGGTCAATTATGTAGATTCCTGGCTCAAGACTCTTTCAAGGGCAATGAAAAAGTCTACAATGAAGTAGTTAATTTTATCTTAATCTGAGCATGCTAGCAGGAATACTATTAGTTCATTTTGATGATGAATCTGACATAATAAATCATCTCAGGCCACTTGGGGATAAGTGTTCTTTTTAAAGGACTTCCAGAGAATATCCCATTCGTTAAGAAATCTAGCAACTCTTGAGTGCTTACTATATGCTAACCAGAGATTTCCACCCTTTAATATACCTCACACGTACACAAAAAGGTTCTTTCTATATCTAAATTCCAATTACTTCAGGGGTAGAAAAAAATCACTAATATGCCTTAAATGACAACTTTCTCTTTAGCAAGCCCAAAATGTATTAGTCTTTTTGGCAATACCAGAAGGAGAGTGGAATTGTGACCCTCTAGATTAGAAATGAGCTCAAAGAAGCCATGCATCTACAGTGAATGAGCCCAGGGTGGCACTTTGGAGACCGGGAACACTGGATTTGCAGGGGGCTACCCATTTGATTTCAGCACACTGAGTCTGCTAGTCTAACAGCTGAGCTGATGCATCTCTCTTTGGCTAAAATAGAAAAAATAATCCAAATTTCCAGCACCTGGACAAACCATATAAAGTTGAAGAATAAAAAAATTTTTGAGGAAAAATAGTTATGTTGCTTTTACTAAGGTTTTTAGAAAACTTAAAATGTATTATTTACTTTCAAGTTTTAAATAAATATTTGAATTAAACTTTTCATTTTGAGATAATCGTAGACTTACATGTGGTTATAAGAATTAATACAGTGAGATCCTATGTATGCTTTACTCAGTTTCTCCCAACGGTAACATCTTACAAAACTGTCTTACAATATCACAACCAGGATATTGTCATGGTTACAGTCAAGATACAGAACATTGCCATCACCATAGATCACTCATGTTGCTCTTTTATCACCACTCAAACTTCCTTCTCTGAGCATCGCCATCCTTGATCACTGATCTGTTCTCCATTCATGGGATTTTGTGGTTTCAAAAACGTTATATAGATGGAATCATACAGTAAGTGACCTTTAGGGACTGTCTTTTTCTCACTTAGCCTAGTTCTCTGGAGATTCATCCAGGGCATTGCATGGATCAATAGTTCTTCTGTTTTAATTGCTGAGTAGTAGTTAACGGTATGGATATGCCAATTTGTTTACTTGTTCACCTGTGGAAAGACATCTGGGTTCTTTCCAGTTCCTGTTTAATTAGAATAAAATTGCTATAAACATTTTTGTACAGATTTTTGAGTGAACACACGTCTTTATTTCTCTGAAATAAATGACTAAGACTGAAATTGCTGGTTCTTATGTTAAGTGCATGTTTAGTTAGTTTTTGGTTTTTTTTTTTAAGAAGCTTCCAAACTATTTTCCAGAGTGGCTGTATCAGTTTACATTCCCAGCAGCAATGTGTGAGCAATCGTTTCGCTGCATCCTTTCTAGCATTTGAAGTTGACATAATTTCATATTTTAGCCATTAAAGATAGGTGCATAGAGCTATCTCATTTTGGTTTTAACAGATATGTGGTTTGGAAATATTTTTTCCTCCTCTATGGGTTGTCTTTTCATCTTCTTAAAATTTTTCAGAGCAAAATATTTTAATTTTGATAAAGTCCAATTTATCAGTTTTTCCTCATATGGATTGTGCTTTTGGTGTCAAGTCTAATAATTCTTTTCCTAGCCTTAGATCTGAAAATTTTCTCCTATCTTAAAAAAAGTTTTGTAGTTTTACATCTTATAGTTAAGTCTGTGGTTCATTTTGAGTTAATTTTTGTGTAAGTCATGAGAGTGAGGTAAAGGTTCTTTTTTCCCCCATCTTTCTGCTATTGAATTGTGTTTGCATTTTTGTCATATTTGTGTTGAGTACATTTGTGTTGGTCTATTTTTGGTTTCTCTGTTCTGTTCATCTGTATATTTATCTCTGTACAAATACCACACAGTCTTAATGCTATAGCCATATAATATATCTTGAAATTAAGTTGTTTGAGTCCTCCTATTTTATTCTTCTTTTTCAAAATTTTTAAAGATGTTTTTATTTTTTATATTTCCATATATATTTTAGAATAATCTTGTCTATATCTCCAAAAAATATTGCTGGGAAGTTGATGAGAAATGTGTTAAATCTCTGTATCAATTTGGAGAGACTTGACATCTTTACTATGTTTAGTCTTTCAATGAATACAGTATGTCTCGCTATTTATTTAGATCTTTGATTTCAGTCATCAGTATTGTGTAGTTTTCAGCATACAAGTCCTACGCGTTTGGTAAATTTACACCTAAATGTTTTTTTTTTTCTTTTCTCTCTCTTTTTTTTTTGGTAATTGTAAATTTTTCAAATTTTTACTTTCAGCTCCACGCATTCATTGTTAGTATATGGAAATGCAATTGACTTTTAAATATTATACTTAGGTGTTTAAAACATCAACAATCCTAGCAGCAATCCCATGTACAATATTACACACTTCTATTTTATCATTTTTCTGATGTGAAAACTGAGTGGAAGAATGAGTTAAATGCTGTATCGGTTGCTACTGCTGCATAACAAAAAATTCGTTTCTAATGGCTTAAAACACTTCTTTCTCTCACGCATCTGCCAGTTCCCTGGGGATTACCTGGGAGTTGATTAGACTAGGCTGGGCTTGACTAAGTTGTAGGATGAACCCAGTTCTGTTCCATGGTGTCTGCCTTTGTCCAGTGGGCTAGCAGAAGCATGTTCTTCTCACAAATATGACAGAAGTACAAGAGGGCAAGCCCAACCATGCAAACACATGTCAAATCTCTGCTTGCATCATAGCTGCTAACATCTTATTGGTGAAAGCAAGATATATGCCATAGCCTGGCAGCAGTGGGACAGAGTGATATATTCTCCCTCTAGTGGGGGAAAATATAACTTGGCACAGGGTGTAGATACAGAGACAGATGAAGTATTAGGGCCAATAATTCAGTCTTCTCCATGTGCCCAAGATCAGCTGTTAGTAAGTGGAACTGCTAAGGCAGAAAGCAGATCTGTCTGAATTTAAAGTACATTTATTATTTTTTAAACAATGGATGTAATCCCAATCTATAGAGTAAAATGATCACAGGGTAGGCAATATTTGTTGAATAAAGGAATGAATGAAGTAGCCAATTCTCCCTCTTGATAAAATATATTTTAGTATGTAGATATAAAGATATGTAGATATGAATTTAATTTTTGCAACAGCAATACAAAATTTCTCATCAGGTAAGCATGCTTGTTAATTACTCTGCTTCATTTTTTATTCCTTCAATACCCTAAGGTCCTCTGGTCATGCTGTGTTATGGGACCTGAAAGTGTAACAACTTCCTCATAGTTACAGTGCCGTTGTTTTCAGACTTCAGTAACTAATGTTCTTTCTGACATTGTTCTGCCTTCGGTTTCATACCATTCTCTAGCAAACAGTGTCATTGTCAAAGATGCCATGCATTTTCATGACCTGTTCATCTCCTGATGTTTTCCAAAGACCTTTCCAAAAGTCCTTTTAGGAAGTTGTCTTTAAAGTGTGCATTGCTTTTACAAGCCACTTGCGTGTCTTTAACAAGTTCTGTAATTGCTCCCATATGGAGGAAATCTCTATTTAATATTCAGGGAGTGCAATTAGTAGG
The DNA here is from genome assembly GCF_025265405.1 of Mesoplodon densirostris. Taxonomy (NCBI): domain Eukaryota; kingdom Metazoa; phylum Chordata; class Mammalia; order Artiodactyla; family Ziphiidae; genus Mesoplodon; species Mesoplodon densirostris. Next base: position 60,626,691 of record NC_082668.1, read on the forward strand.
AAAGAATGTCAGAAAGAGAGAACTGAACGACATTTCTTCAACCTGACTGTCAATTACGGACTTTTTCCAAAATGGATGAGTATCCTAGAGCTGTTTTTTTTTAAGAGGGAGTTGGAAGCTTCTGAGGACAAAACTTGTGTGTGAACCCTTGAGTGCTGTGGAACAAACTGTCTGGTGTGCATTTATACATGATGCAGCAGAAAGCATTGCTAATTATTGGATGGTAGTAGGCCCTAGTATTGTCTTTAGAATATCAGAATGAGGGTTTTTTAGTACATCACTGAGAGTTTATTTTATGCAGGAAAGTCATGGAAAGCACATGGGATTTTGATCTAGGTATCTTAATATTTATATTTCATGAAAGAAATGCAACCAGCAATGTCTTCAATGACATCTTTGCAACATATGAAATAGTAATTGATTTCATATGCCAGTTACTGGTATGGCCTTTGGAAAAAGCTAGAAGTAATACTCAAAATTTGACTGTATTTATGTTACATTATGTTAATATTGTGAGCATTAGTTAAGTAAAATTGGATATTTGAAAGGAAGAAGCAAAAATAATTGAATACTTAGAGTACTTGAAGGAGGATTAGAAAAGAAACAAAATTCACTTCAATAAACACTCTTTGAGCAGCTACTGTATACCCAGGCCTAGGCTAGGTGCTGAGGTTTTGAAATTAATTAATTAGAACAGACTCATCTATTCTGTTTGGGTAAGGTAGACTTCATATAGGTCAACAACTTTAAAGAAATGGTCATTTTAATTTGATTAAAAAGCAACAATTTCATTTTAAAAATGAAATAATTCTTTTTTATACTATCAGTGATACTTGACAGAATGCCACATTGAAGGGTTAAGTACAGTTTATTTACCTAGATATTGATTATATTTACATCCATCACCTCAAAAGAAAAAAAAAACCCTAAATAACAACGACAAAACCTGCTTCCGTTTGAGTCCACGAATCTTAGAGCTGCTCTTGTAAATATCCTCCCAAATACATTAATCCCTTCTAAGACATCCTAAAGATATGGTCCACCAATCTTTGTTTGAACATTTCCAAAGAAAGAAGCCTACTACTTTGGGATATGCTTTACATTAAGTCAAAAATAGCCTTCCTCTTTGAATCAGTTAGGATGAGTTCAGTTGCTAGTAGCACACTAACAATGGTTTAAATGAGATTGTGTGGTAGACAGCTGGAGTTGATTGATTTCATTAAACATCTAGGTTCTATTTATAATTTACTGTTCTCAGAATGTTTGAATTCATTTTCATGCTTGTGCATTTATAGTCAAAATTGCTGCAACAGCTCCAAGCATCATTTCCAAAAGAATAAGGTCTATTATTATTTGTTATTTTCTGCATGAAAGTCATTTTTACATGAAGAATACCACTTATTGTATGATTTATAAATACATTAAATACCTAAATCTGAAGTTGATAGGCATCAGGGAATGGCATTAAGGGAACAAACACTAAAGTGTCATAGCATCACCACACTCACATTCTCCTTTTAAGCAGTAACATACTATGTAACTGATTCAGGGTAACACATTTAGCCACTGTTCAAACCCACTCCTAATATTTGCAGAGTCTGGGCCCAAAGTACAAATAGAGCCCACCTTCCATTGTATCTAAATATTTAAAACAGTGAATCAAGCTACCACTGAGTTAAATAAAACATGTATTATTCTATTCTCCTACCAGGCTCTTTTCTCTACTATTGTTGTAGACCCTGTATTTCCTGGTCAAACGTGTGGTCAATAGTTGAGTTGAAATCCCTTTTCGAGGGAGTTCTTATCTCTCTAGTCAGATCACTGCATCCATTGGACATGTGAAACAGGAACTCAGAAACGAGCACGGACGAGATCCTAGCTGTCTGCCTTGCTATTTTACAATTGTTAGGGTTACCTTATAAAGGTAATAACCCTTATCAGAAGCCCTGGGATTTCAGAATGGTAATACATGCATAAACTGAATTTTATATACACTGTCAGCCTAAAATCAAACACGGCATTTCTCTAGTGAAAACATGAACATTCACGCTTAGTGGGATAAATATTTAGAATATAATTACCCTCACATCGTATGAGATCAGGTTTTGGGGCCAAAGGAGTTCAGGTTAAGTCAAGTTTCGCCCCTAAAAGAGCAATTAAAAACAAAGCAAAACCAAAACTTCTGTTTTTCAGAGCTTTTTGAATTTCGTAATTGCTTTATAAGAAATTTTGGATCTGTAATATGTCAGATACTTTAAATATATTTTATAGTTTAACACATTACATTTTCTAAAGATAATATAATATTACTCATTTTGGGGCTTCCCTGGTGGCGCAGTGGTTGAGAGTCTGCCTGCCGATGCAGGGGACATGGTTCGTGCCCCGGTCCGGGAAGATCCCACATGCCGCGGAGCTGCTAGGCCCGTGAGCCATGGCCGCTGAGCCTGCGCGTCCGGAGCCTGTGCTCTGCAATGGGAGAGGCCACAACAGTGAGAGGCCCGCATACGGCAAAAAAAAAAAAAAAAAAATTACTCATTTTGCATATGGATAAAGTTCAGAGACATCGAGTAACTTGCCGAAAGAACTGTGATTTAAACTCAAGTTTGCCTTTTTAATCCCTTTGGTGCACACTAGACTGCCAATAACATATAAGGAAACTGGGGTCAATTCACCTGTAAGTTTCATGGAGAACATTCTTCAGAATTATTGTTATGAAACACTTAGGCCAATTCCTCTGATATTCCAGCATTGTCCATATCCTCTTTTGCAAAGATGCCCCAGATAAGGGATATATTTTAATGATATAATGTACTTCATTTCAGCATCCTTTTAAGAGAACTATGACTTACTAAATTCCGATGCAATGACACAAACTTTTGGATTAATGAGCAATTTATCAGTGACTTAAGGAATATTTGCCTATTAAATCAGATTCCCATTGTCTTGTAAGTGTGCCCCTTTTCAGAATGCAAATATGTTTTTTTATGATCCTTCTCATGCTTGCTTGCTTGAGTTCTGTGCGTTATTTCCATTTATACCCTTAATGACTAGTCTCAAGGAATGTGCATTACAAATGAAATGCATGTTAGTAATGCTCACTGTGACAGAACTGAAAAGGTCATCTTTCTCTTCCTCCAAACAAAGAGGAAATCATCAATTGTTAGGATGTAATCTTACGTTTTTAATTTGTTTGTTTGTTTCGGTTGTTGTTGATTTTAATCAGTGTTTTGGGGTTTTTTTTTAAAATGTTGATCTGAATTCTGCCCTTGGGATACACAGATGGCATTTTTAGTCCACTGGCAGTGTGACATAATTGTTCTATGATTCATATGCTCTCTCTGCTTTTTGTTGTTGTTTTTTGTTTGTTTTTGGTTATCTGTAGCAATCATCTGTGATAAGGTTGGTTGCTGTAAGGGTCTAGTCCCTGACCCATTAATGCAAAACAGTACCCCAATTCTGGTCCTGGTCCATCATCACCATCTACTTCTCTTCTTAGGTGACCTCAGCCAGATCTTTGGCTTTAAAACTATCCTTCATTGATGAACTATTTAATACCAAATTGAGCCTGACTTCCACCTCAGATGCTGATCTCTATATGCAACCAAATTCTAGATATCACCACCTGGAGGTCTAACAGATTTCTCAAAATTTATCATCCCTCAAGGACAATTCTTGATTTCTACCCCTCATCTTCCTCCACCCTATTGCAATAAGTGACATTTATTCAGTTGCACGGAGTAAAATATTGAGATGATCCTTTATTTCTCTTTTTTATTTATCACTTTCTACATTCAATGTATCAATAAATCCTATCAAATATAACTCCATATAAATCTTGAAAACAGCAGCTTTCCTAGTCTTTCCTCCAACTTGAGTGCTTTCTTCCTTGTTCAGAAAGCTGTCATCTCCCCCTTGGAGGGCTGCAACAATCATGCGGTTGCCTCCTCTGCTTTCACTCTTGCCTGCCTGCAATTCAATATCCGAAGGGCAAACAGGATGATTCTTTTAGAATGTAGATTAGAGAATATTGCACACTAATAATAATATTATTATTATATTATGATTCTCTAATAATGTAAATTAGAGAATTTTTTTTATTAGTTTGGGCTCCACACCCACTTTTACTTTTTATTTATTTATTTATTTGGCTGCGTTGGGTCTTTGTTGCTGCGCACAGGCGTTCCCTAGTTGCGGCGAGTGGGGGCTACTCTTCATTGTGGTGCACGGGCTTCTCATTGCAGTGGCTTCTCTTGTTGTAGAGCACGGGCTCTAGGCGCTTAGGCTTCAAGTAGTTGTGACTCATGGGATTAGCTGCTCTGAGGCATGTGGGATCTTCCCAGACCAGGGCTCGAACCCGCGTCCCCTGCATTGGCAGGCGGATTCTTAACCACTGCGCCACCAGCGGAGTCCCAATATTTTTCAAATGTCTTTTAGTTATACTTATAATGACATCTAAATTGCTTTTTCTATCTATTACCGTCCTCCATTATCTTGCCCTAATGACCAGTCTAAACTCATCTCTTCCCACTCTGTCTTTTACTGTTTTCCATGCATACCCCTGCTTCTTTCTGTGTCTCAAACATAAAAGTATTTTTATCTCAGGCCTTTGCACTTACATTTCCCTCTGCCTGCTATTCTACCTCTCCCTGCAAACTGATTACCGGTTTTTGTATGGTTTTGTGCATCTCGTCATTCAAATCTCATACCAAATGGCACTTCCTCAGAGGGGTCTTCTTTTACTATCCTATCTAAAATAGACTTCACTTCCATGATATTATTTTCTATAATATTATCCTGTTCTAGGTCTTCAGAATATTTATTATTACTGAAAGTATTTTATTTGCTTACTTGTGTGTTACAGTCATCCCCCCTTATCCCCCTTTCTTCCGTTTCAGTTACCCATGGTCAACTGAGGTCCAAAATATTAAATGGAAAATCCCAGAAATAAAAAGTTCATAAGTTTTAAATTGCACACTGTTCTGAGTAGCATGATGGAATCTTGCACCATTCCTCTCCATCCTGCCCAGGAAGTGAATCATGCCTTTGCCCAGCATATTCTGCCTGTCAGTCACTTAGCAGCCATCTCTGTTATCAGATCTACTGTCGTGGTACCCCAGGGCTTGTGTTCAAGGAACCCTTATTTTACTTAGTAATGGTGCTAAAGCACAAGAGTAGTGATGCTGACAATTCACATATTCTCTTACTGTGTCTAATTTATAAATTAAACATGATCATAAGTATGTATGTATAGGAAAAAAACAGTATGTGTAGTTTATCTGTTTTTCACACTAAAATGTAGTTTTCATGAATGTGGTGCTTACCAATACCTGTCTTTTCTTCATTCCCTAGCATGTAGAAGACTGACACTCTCAGGCCTTTTGCATGTTCATGGGGCTAAATGATTAGTTCTGGTCAATGAAGAGTGAGTGAGAGTGTTACATGTCACCACTAGGACAAAGCAACAAAAGGTTTATTTGCAATTTTCAAGTTTGTCTTCTCCTAATGCAGGGCCCAAGAAAGCCACTGTTCCAGATCACTTGACTATAAGATAGGGGAGACTTCATAAACCTGGATCCTTGAGTGAGTGGGTGGAGCAGATTCCCTACCTACTCTTACGGGACATGAAGTGTGTGTGAGAAATAAACATGTGTTACATTAGGCCTTTGAGATGTTAGGATTACTGTAGAAAATACCTAGCCTGTCCCAATGAAAGAATAGACCTTAAATACTATTTTATTTTTGTTTCTTATTTCACTCAGCAACCAGAAAAATGTCTGGGACGAAAAAAGACAATAGTAATAAATAAATGAATCCCTGCTGCCTGTTTCCCTATCTAGGGAGGCAGCTATAATCTTGAGCTTTACCAGTGCTGTGCTATATCCTTAAGACTGAAATTGCCCCACAGCCCAGGAGGCAGCATATTCATTTGTGAAATGTCACCTACAGTCTTTGTTTTAAAAATTCATTTCTGTGCCATAAAAGAAGGTAAATTCCAAATATCTATGATTTTGGCAGGTAAGAGAGAGAGATTAAGAGAATGGGGGAGCAGATTTTTTTTAAAAAGGAAGACAGAAAGAGCATCATATTACTGTCTCTTGTATCAAAGCTATTATTTGACTCTTCAATTTCATGAGGGGAGAATTACCAGAGTAGTTGTATTTATATATCCCTAGATTTTATATTCTACTTTTCTCCATCATCTATTTTATCTTCCCCTGAACTCTCAATTTTCCCCATTCTCCTTACTTTAGCATTTCCCCCCCAAATCCATTACCTCCAATTCTTTGCCTACTCTGCAGTGATCAGCATGGTTCACAGGCACACCATCAGTGTTAGGAGAAAGCTTTTAGAGAGGATGCAGTTCCTGTTCCTTTTTCATTCCAAAATATGCAGAACTTTGGTGTGTGTGTGGGGGGGGCGGGGAATAGTTAGAGATTATAACATGACTTCTTTAGATAACTTTTCAAATTATATTTAGCTTAGACTAAAATTAATTTTTATTTTCAAAGCCATCACTACCCAAAGAAGGGGTAGCTCAAAAGATTAATCATTTTCCACAAATAAATAATAAAGTAGGAAACTCACCCTGAATAACCAAGATTTCAATCCAATTGTGTTTCAGTAATTTATTTCCATGTAACATTCACTAAAAAAGAATTGCTGAGAATTAGAACAACATGTTAAATTCATTGTTAAGTCCAGTTTATTGGGATTGATTCTCACTAGGGTTAAGAATCTGCTTCAATCTGTTTTGCTCTTGAAAGGATAAATGTAAAAAGTGAAATCCTAAGCAAAGCCATTTGGTATCTTTTCCATAATTGAAGCTACATTAAACTAGGGTTTTCTTCTAAAATTATTAGTCTTATGTGAATAATTTTTTGTTTAAATTTACCTTTTTGAGAAGGAAAATTATTCTACTTTTTCACTCTCAGATATTTGCATTGAAGTTTGAGGGGTTTTAATAAAGATACACAACTTTAGTAAGTTAACTTTTTCCCAGACATTTGAAGCATTTTTCTCAAAAACGAGTGTTTGGGGTCCAGTCCAATTATTTATACATTATGTATTGCTCCAGTGTGCTATCTCAAAGGTACTTCTCCCTGGAAACATACATTAAATGACTATAATTCAATCGCTTTTAAATGTTACATGATGACGTATGAAAGCATCATCTCTTGAGTTGCTAGTGCTGGCTGCTTTTGATGTAGTGTGTGTGTGTTTGTGTGTGTGTGTGTGTGTGTGATTTTTAAACTTAAGTTGTGATAATAATTCAGTCATATTAGAAGGATTCTGTGAAGACAGTGTAAAATAACATAATCTTCTCTTGTTTCAAATATTCAATCACGTAAATTCCTAGACCTTGCTGAAGGAAAAGAACAAATGGATATATAATGAGAAATGTAAGGAGGAAATGTTACAAGATCTTGACTATGTTTATGGCCCTTAGTTTTATGAGGATCTGAGGAATTTTGTGCCATAGTGAGGTTCCTCTTTTATATTCATTCTGTAAATTAGAAAGAAAAAAAAAAGATGAGTAGAAAAAGAATAAAAATAAGCATCTTTCTGCCTAACACAAAACTGTTGAGTTTTTCTTATTTTTATATGTTTTTATATCATTCTTCTTATATCTATCCATTCATCAAATATTTAGTCTAGTTTCTTTCCCTGGGTGGTCAATTGATTTCATGTTCTTTTGGCCATGGACTATGTCTACAATTCCCTCCTAAATTGTAACTCCTAGTAAAAATGAATTTGGAGAAAGAGCAAAGAGATGATCAGCACCAAAATGTCCAAAATTCTGAAAAACAATTCACATGTAATACCTGCCCTTTGAATGAATAATCTGTCAGTAGATTGTTCCCCAGTTTGAATGTGTGAATAGAAAGACCAAATATATCACCTCTTCATAAGGCACATCTTAAAATACTGTTTTTTAAAAATATGTTTTATCTTTACCTAAAAGTCCCTAAACAAGGCACTTTGTTATTGCACATAAGGCAATTGATGTAAAAGTACTACTAAAGTAAATATTACAATATCTTCTCAAATGTGTTTATGCGACTCCGTGCTGTTTTCTCTCTAACAGCAGTGACTGCTGTCAACTGTATCCCTGAATATCACCTCCATTTTGTGGCCTTTTCTTGCTTTTTCCTTTGCCTTGAATTCTTCCTTCCCCCTTCATTTCCTTTCCAATACTCCCTGTGCTTTTAATGCCAAAATATAGTCTCAAATGGCCAATACATTTATCTAAAAATACTTTATATTGATAAAATTTCTCTGAATTTTGTGGTACTTACATTCTATACCTAGTTTATTCATTCACCTGTTCTTTCAATAAATAGCTACTGAATTCCAAGCACTGTACTATAATTTGGGAATATCATAATACATAGAGCTCAACGCTTGGTCTCAAAAACCTCAGTCTAATGTCAGAAACTTATAAATGTGTTATGAACTTTCCAACTAAACAGATGTTTCTTTGAGTACAATGATTTTTTTCTTTTTTATTCATCATGATATCATAGAATCTATATAGCACCTACAACTCTGGGGAGGATATAGTAAGTTCTCAATAAATAGTTGACAAAATGAATGTATGAAAATATGAATGAATAAGATGGGGTGATGATTAAGTACTACAATAGAGAAATTTTTATGAAAAGGAACCCAGATGGGTATGGAGGGCCCAACAAAAGCATCTGACAAGGGAATATTGAACTTTAAGTTGACTTTTAAACTACAAGGTACGGTAAATGGTAGTACAAAAGGAAAGGGACATCCCAGGAAATGCCAAAATACACAAAAGACTATGGAGCCTTTTAGAACTGTGGGGAATTTGGTATAATTTTTCCCAAGACCCCACCCACCCTACCTCTCTCATGACAAACTCCCAGATCTCCTTAATACTGAAGGTTTTGTTGTTGTTGTTTTTATTTAAAGCAGACCCAGTTTCTTTGCTTGAACCTCATGCTGATGTCAGTTCATAAGGAGTGAACAGAATAAACTCTGGATTAAAAACCAGATCACTCAAGTGAAAACACAGTACACTTTTAACTCACTATGTGGCCTTTGAAAGCTAACTTTCCCTCTCTATGCCACAATTTCCACACAAATAAGATGAAAACGTTGCAATAGATATTCCTGAGGTCCTTTCTATTATGGAACATTCTATGATCCTTGACTCTTAACTCCTAAAATCTCCCATTTTCAATAGACTGAACAAGAAAGAAAAATACAAAGTGAAAGACATTAGGAAAATATCACAGAGATAACATATTAGGAAGGCTGCAGTACTGCTTTCTTAGGAAAATTGAAGGGAAACGATGGGTATATATCTGGTTATAAAGAGTACAGTCCTTTTAGGAGGCATGAGAGGTCGGTCCAGAGGTCTTTGACTGTTATGCTACTATGTGACCATTTTCGTCATAGGAAACATAGCAGCAGCTACCTTTCACAGGCACAGGGTTTAAATAAAGGAAAGAACTTGTGCAGTTAATGAAAAATCAAAAACTATGGTTTCTATGTTGTCTATTATGTTGCACTCAGGAATTTAGCAGGTGCTACATGCATCTTGCTACTTAACTGTACGTTTACAGGTTTAAAAGACAAGCATCTTTATGAAGGCAGTAAGCCATCTGGCCTTGAAGAAAAGGGCAGTCCAGGATATGTAAAAACACTCATCTGGCACCATAAGCAAGCTGCCACCACTGAGTAACCACCCCTGTGTGTAAGAGTTCTTACGATGATTTGCTCACCTCTGTCTAACAGCCGTTACTATGGCAACAGACATGAATTAAAAAAAAAATAAACATTTGATAAAAGTAAATGGGAAAAAATCCCTACCTTCAAGTTGTAATAAATATGGTGAGTTTCGGAAATGGAAGCTTTCATAGCATGATGTTTTGGAAGAAAAAAAATCAGAGGGGCAATGTGCTCATAGAGTGTCCAGCAACTTACCAGGAAGACAGACTGCAGAGCCTGGAAAGTCAGTTTACTCACTCACCTATGCATGTGTATGAGTAAACACTCTGTGCTAAAGACTCTGCTTGGCACCCTGGGGAATGTAACTAAGAAACATGCTTATTACATATGTGATTGATTATATCACTGGCTATTGGTGATTGATTCAGTCTCCAGCCCCTCTTCCTTCCCTGGAGATCAGGGGCAATGAGAGTGAAAGTTCCAGCTGTCTAATCACAGGCTTAGTTCTGCTGGCAACCAGCCCTCATCCTTAGGTGTTTTCCAAGAGTCATCTCATTCACATAACAAAAGACACCTTTATGCTCTCATCAAGGAAATTTCAAGGGTTTTAGGAGCTCAGTGCCAGAAATGGAGACAAAGACAAAATAATATATTTCTTACAAATCTGTTATCATACTATGCCACACCTCTCTTCTCCAGAATCACTCTCCTATGCATTATACAAATATGAGACACAGAAGTTTCATCATTGATGAAAACAAGTAGCCTCTGTAATTTGCACTATACATAGAAAGCAAATGGAAGAGGGATCAATGCCTTAGCAGAGAATCTAACACAGGGGCTTACAAAGAAAGCACCAATGAGGAGATCATTGATTTCTCCTCTGGAATCCACTGAAGAGTTAGGTATTAAAGACTCAGGGATTGCTGGTACTGTAGAGGGGTAGGAATGAAGCATGGACCATAAACTAAACAATAGTTTGAACAGTTGTGTAAAGGAGTTGTTGGGTTTCCAGTCCTTGTTCCCTCTCTTTCTAGACTTGATATTATTTTTCTTTATGAAACTGAACTGGGGGGCTACTTCTGTCTTGTGATATTATGCATTAGAGGAACGAGATTTGAGGGCTCCTGTTGGAAACTGAAGCTCTGAGTAAAATTCTGCCTTTTGATTAGTAGATTTTCTTAGTACATTTTCCCCACGCAACTCTAGAAAACTGATAGTGAGGTTGATAAATATCAGGAAGAAGGATAGGAGTTCCTTTTCTTACGTCTTACTGAAACTGGCATTTGAAGGCCACTGATCAAAAAGCAGCTGACCATCAACTTGCTTGCTAGTGAAACCCTCCTGCTCCCTGTATAAGCACCACCAGATCACAGAGATTTCAACCCCAGCTTTTAATGGTGACTCCTTTCTTGCATATTAATGGACAGTACACTTCCAGAAGGAGATGAAAGTGTCCCTGCGCCTCTTGGTGGACTCTTCACTTGCCAAGGGTAACATCACAGGCAGCTCTATGTCCTAGAGACTATGGAGTCATGCCGTCATCTGGGAGTATCCTGCTGTGACTCCTGCTTTGTGAGGCCGTCTTCATAAATTTCCACGAAAAAATTACCATCTTCTAATTGTGCTAGCATTTCTCAATAAAATATACCATGATTCTGTTCTGACAATCTCATAACCATATATATTTATTACTTAGAAATATGGATGTGAATATCTGAAAAAAACACTCAAAGAATTGAATGTGGTTGTACCTGGATAGTGGGAAGGAGAGGAAGGTCAATTGTTTTCTGAAAAAAATCCTTTCAGAGCTTTTTGATTTTTTAAAAATAATTTGTATCTAATGCTTTCATATGGGAAAGCAGGAGCCAGAGAGGAAGAGAATGAGCTCAATATGGTCTAGTATGTTCTGCATAGAAAAGAGAGTGATGGTAAGTAATGCAGTTGCAATTACCAACTTAAAGGATCTCATGGACAGCTCAAAGTTCCAAAACAAAGGGGACAGTAGAATGACAAGTTGAAGTTCTTTTTAGAGAAGAAAATTGATAAAAGTAAATAAGTTAAAAATAAGTTTTACCCAATCTAACCTTACACCTAAAGGAACTAGAGAAAGAAGAACAAACAAAACTCAAAGTTAGTGGAAGGAAAGAAATCATAAAGATCAGAGCAGAAATAAATGAAACAAAGAAAACAATAGCAAAGATCAATAAAACTAAAAGCTGGTTCTTTAGGAAGATAAACAAAATTGATAAACCTTTAGCCAGACTCATCAAGAAAAATAGGGAGAGGACTCAAATCAATAAAATTAGAAATGAAAAATGAGAAGTTACAACGGACACTGCAGAAATACAAAGCATCATAGGAGACTACTACAAGCAACTCTATGCCAATAAAATGGACAACCTGGAAGAAATAGACAAATTCTTAGAAAGGTATAACCTTCCAAGACTGAACCAGGAAGAAATAGAAAATATGAACAGACCAATCACAAGTAATGATATTGAAACTGTGATTAAAAATGTATAAAATAGATAGAGTTAGAGTTAGAGTTAGCCCATTATATGTCTGGTCAAGGGCTATTATTATTATTATTATTATTTTTTGCTGTACGCGGGCCTCTCACTGTTGTGGCCTCTCCCACTGCGGAGCACAGGCTCCAGACGCGCAGGCCCAGCGGCCATGGGCCCAGCCGCTCCACGGCATGTGGGATCTTCCCAGACCGGGGCACAAACTCGTGTCCCCTGCATTGGCAGGTAGACTCTCAACCACTGCACCACCAGGGAAGCCCAAGGGCTATTTTTTATCATGCAGAAAAATACTTGGCACATAGTACATAGTAATATGTTGTGCATCAATAAATCATTTTGACTATCTAAATTTATAACTTTTATAATAAAAATGCATTATTTTTATAATTTAAAACTGAAAAATATTCTGTGCCCAAAAAAACAGTCAATAGTTAATGCAAATAAGAAGCAACATTGAAACAAAGGAAAGATTAAGCTGACAATTAAGCAAACATTTTTTTCTTTTTTTTTTTTGTTTTCAGAGCAGTAAACAATTGAGGAAACCCAAGTCAAATTATCTTGATGTAAATAAATTGAAAAGTAAGGACATTTGCTTATCAGTGGGTATTAAGGTTAAATGCAGTGAGTGTTTGAAGGAATATCCACAAATAGAAAATTTAAAAAAAAAGAATAAAAATATTTTGTCTGTTTATAGGGGAAGATGTAGCACGAAGGTAAAAAGAGTGATGTGTAAGATCTAAATCAGAAGAGGATCAGTTAAGTCATTAGTTTGGGAGCAGAAAAAAAATATACTCTGAGTATGTAGATTGCCATTCTCGCTGGGTAGAATATTGAGAAAATAATTTCTAAGATGTCAGTGAGTGCATTATTAAATTATCTAAATATGGGGTTCAGGAAAGGTAGAGAAACTAGTAACCTGAGAAAACAGAGTAAGATTATAAAATTAAAAAGATATAATGAGGCAAATTTGGTTTAATGAAAAACAAGTTTCTATCATGGTGGGGTAGAAAGTAAGAGTTTGGGGTCAGAGGGGACTTCAGTCTCTCGACCATTTGAAAGCACCTATCTTGACTTATGAGGACATCACGGTAATACCTAAAAGCAGTCTGGGAGTGCCTAGTGCCTAGTAAAACTGGCTGAGGGCCTGGCTGAGGAGGCTGCTTCAGACTTAGAGCCAGAAAAGCTTTCTCTTCTCACCTGGGCAAGGCACTCACCTCCCTCGGCATCCTCCTCGGGCAGCTGGCTAAGAGGTACAGTAGCCTTCCTTCACAGTGCCCTAAAACCTCCCCAAAAGTTTAAAATTAATAGTCAGGCACATAAAAATTGATAGAAAATAAACTTTTAGTACCTCTGCAATATCCCTGGTCCCTTTATTTGGTCCTTTTGTATCATAATCACATTCCTTTATGATCGGCTTTGGCAATGAAAAAGCATAGAATGGTTCAGAATTTTTATAAATGGATTTTTTCCTTTCTTCAAACACCATTGAAATATATTTTCTCTTGAGGCCTCTAGGCATTTGGCTGGGAAATGGACAGTTTATTTCACTTTAATTTTCATGCAATGAAGGGTAACAATGTTAAGTGCTAAGTTTGATGAGTTTTGACAAATGTATATATCCATATAACCACCATGCTAAACAAGAAAGAGAACATCTTCATAAACCAGAAAGTTTCCTTATGCCCCTTTTCAGGTGATCTTCTCCTGTCTCTGCCTTTCTCCCATTGTGAGGCAATCTCTGCTGTCTGATTTCTATCACAATGCACTAGTTTGCCACTTCTAGAAACTCATGTAAATGAAATTATCCACAATGTGCTGTTTCATGTTAAGGCTTGTTTCACTCAGAATAATATTTTTCTTTTTGTTTTTAAAGAATCATTCATGTTGTTTATTTATCAATAGTTCATTCTACTTTATTTCTGAGTAGTGAATTCTGTTATGAATTAAGCACAATTTTTTTTACACTCAGCTATTGATGGACATTTGTGTTGTTTACAGTTTGAGCCTATAATACATAATAATTTTATGAACATTTTAAAACAAAATTCTTTACAAAAATATGCTTTCATTTCTCTTGAGCAAATACTTAGGAACAGGATTGCTGAATCACAGGATAGATATGTGCTTAACTTAATGAAAATCTCTAAAATAAATTAACATTTTGTACTCTACGGTAGACAGAGTAATGACCCTCCAAAGATATCTGTGACCTAATCCCCAGAACTTGTAAATACGTTACCTTACATGACAAAGGGATTTTGCAGATGTGGTTAGGTTAAGGATTTTGAGATGGAGAGATTATCAAGGATTATTCTGGTGGACCCAATATGATTACAAATAATCCCTCGTAAGAGGAAAGCAAAACAGTCAAAATCAGAGAGAGGAAACATGATGATGAGAGAAGAGATTGGAGCAATGCACTTTGAAGATAGAGGGAGGAAAGGACCATGAGCCACAGAATGCAGGCTGCCTTTAAAAACAAGGAGAGGCAAAGAAACAGATTCTCTTCTGAAGCTTCCAGAAGGAATACAGCCCTGCCAAGACCTTGATTTTAGACTTCTGACCTCCAGAACTGTAAGAGAATAAATGTGTGTTGTTTTATGCCTAGTGGTATTTTTTCAGGGAAGCAAGAGTAAACTAACACTATCATCAATAATGTATGATAGTTGAATCACATCTCATCAAAATTTGAAATTGCCTCACTATCAAATTTTAGCCATACTATTGGGTATGTAGCTGTATCTCACTATGAGTTTAATTTGCAATTTGAATTTCCCTAATGATTGTTAAATTTGAGTATCTTCTCAGTAGTTTGTGAAAATTCACAAATTTTCTTTTATAAAGTGTCTGATGAGTTTTAACCATTATTTTTCTTATGTTGTTTGCTTTTTTATTATTCAGTTGAAAGAGTCCCTTATGTATTCCAGATAATAGTTTTTTATGATATATGCATTACACATATTTTCTCTAATTTGTGGCTTATATTTTCATTTTCTTAATGATGTATTTTGATGAGAGGAAAATTTTAATGTTGATGAAATTCAGTTTTTAAAATAGGTATAAAACTATTCAGTCTTTCTATGAGTGTGTGTGTGTGTGTGTGTGTTTGGTGAATTGTATTGTTCAAGGATATTTCTATTTCATCTAAGTCATTGAATGTACAGGCATAAACTTTTTTATAATGTATTCTTATCCTCTTTAATGTTTGTATGACCTTTATTGCTCTTTAATATATCTCTTTCTTTTTTGATATTGATAATTTTTATGTGAGTGTATTTTCTTTCATTAATGTTGCTAGCTGGAGTATCTATAAATGTCAATTAGAGCAATTACTGCTATTTTGGTTACTGATTTTCTACTGGTTTGAGTTATCAGTTACAGACAGAGAGGCATTGAAGTCTCCAGATTATTTGCAATTTCACCCTTGTATTATTGCTGTCAGGCTTCACAATATTTACTGTTTCCTTCTATTTGGCCTCCTGATGATGTGGAGACCTTTCCATGTCCTCACTGTGAGAATCTGGTGAAGTTCCTGAAGGAAAAGCCTGTAGTAAGAGTGTATGCTCTCCATAAGACCACAATTCCCATGAGTTTCTCCTTCTTACACTAATCTACACTCAGCCTCCAGTAATTTGTCAAAAATACTGGTTAAGTGTTCTTCCAACTTTAGGTATCAGCAGCTGTTGCTCCAGGTAAGAAGATCTTGGTTACTATATCCCTCTGAATGACCTATCTAGATTTAATGGGATATTTCCCCCATGATTTCAGTCCTCTGATGAGTACATGAAAAGACTTTAGTTTTCAATTGTCCAACTTTTTCTTGTTATAAGGTCAGGAATGACAACTTCCAAACTTCCAAGACATTTACTTGTCAGAACTGCAACCAAAAATTCTCAGTTATCTTTTAGATGATATATTTAAGTAAAAATTATATTTTAAACAAAATTACACAATCTGGTTCTCTTCATTCCTTTGTGTAAGTCCAAAATTTTATTTGGCATAGTTTTTCCTAAGTCTTAGAATTTCTTTTTTAATCATTTGATGTAGCGTAGGTTAGGTTGGAATGAATTCTCTCAGCTTTTGTTTGTCTAAAAAAAATATTTCCCTTGTATTCTTAAGGTTTTTTTCTTTTCTGAATGTAGAATTCTTACTTGACAGTTTTCTGTATAATGTGTTACAAGATGCTTTTAAAATTTTCCCTTTATTACTTGTTTTCAGAAATTTGATTATGACATGACTTTATGTGGTTTTCTTTGTTTTTGTTCTATTTGGAGTTCATTAAGAGTTTTGAATTAGTAGGTTTATACTTTCCATTAAATTTGGAATTTGGGGGTATTATTTCTTCTAATATTGTTTTGCATCCTTGCTCCTCTCTTTTAGGGATTCTGATTATACATATGTTGGACCTCTTGATATTATTACATGGGTCATTAAGGCTCTGTTCACTTTATGTTGGCCTTTTTTTCTTTATGTGTTTCAGTTTTTCTATTTCTATTAATATATTTTTAAGTGTTGATTTTTCTTTGAAATCTTCTATTAACCCATCTAATTGATTTTTCATTTTAAATATTGTATTTTTGGATTATTATATTTTTATGCTTTATTTTTTAGCTTCCAGTTATCTCCATTCTTTAGTCCTTGGATACTTTTTTTTAGCAATTCTTTTAAAAGTATTAATTATATATCTCTGTTATGTCTGCATTTGTCTCTGTTGACTGACTTGTTCCCTGGTTATTGGTCACATTTTCCTCATCATTACTAGGAGTTTTTGATTTGACATTGCATATTGTGAATATTACATTGTTGAGTTATGAATTTTAATACCATCTTTTAAAAATATTAGACTGACATTGTTCTGACAGGATATTAAGTTGTACATCAATCAGCTTGATTCTTTTAAGTTTTTGTTATGGTGAGTTAGCAAAGCTTTTTAAACAGGGCTAGGTTAGCATTACTACCAGGGCATGATTTTTCTGGACTTTTTAGTGAGCATTCTCCATAATTAAACAAGAAGTGTTCCTCTGATGGATTAGAACCCAGTTTCTCACAACCCTGTGGAAATTGTGTAGCTTATTGCTTTATAGTCATTCTTTTTCTTGGTCTCATGGAGTTTCATCCTACACATAAATGATATAGAACTCAGCAATCAGAATCTTGACCAGTTTTCAGACCTCTTTTTTTCTGTTTAGCCCCCTCATCTTTATTACTCTGAAATTTAAACCACTTTATCCTTTCTGAACTCTGGTCTCTCACACCTAAACTTGGTGAAATTCCCATACTTTCCTTGTGTTACCCTGCACTGTGCTCTGAAATATGCCTTCAGACAAAAAGTCAGGGTGATTGTAGATCTCACTCAGTCTTTCCCTTCCTCTCAGGGATCACAGTTTTGCAATGACTGTTTTCTAATGTTTGAAAACAGGTGTCTAAATATTTAGTGTTTTTTGGATGTACAGCAATAGGGTATGACTACTCCTCCAGTTAGTACACCATGATCAGGAACAGAATTAATATAATTATGTTAAACTCCCATGTTCTAATTCCAAAATCTAGGTCATTTCTCTGCATCTATTGACTATTTTCCTCTACACTGTGTATTATTACATTTCCTGTGTACTTTCATGTCTAGCAGTTATTTGCTTTATATTGGATATTTTAAGTGATATGTTGAAGAAACTGAATTTTGTTATTTCCCTCTAAATTGTGTTGAGTTCTGTTTTAGCAGGCTGTTACTAGTGAGTTATTTTGATTTTATTGAGGTGTGAATTTAAGTTATACTTTATATAGGTCAATCTATTGGAGTTTTTTTGTTTTTGTTTTTTCTGTTACTCTTAGGGAGAGTCCCTTAGTTCTTGGATATAGGTTTAAATTATAAGACATGGCCTTTCTGGTAATTCAGTGGAACATAGGAGATGATTACCAAGGCCCTCTAGTTTGGCATGAATGGAACATAAACCTCTGTCTCCCCAGTAGCTAGTAGCAACTGAAATCTCTGGTCATATATTTCTTCCTTTAGAACTGTTGTTTCTCCTAAACTGTATGAAGTCTCATCTTGTGTGCAAACAATTTAGATGTCAGCCACAAATTTATGTGTAAGTAACTTTATGCTTACACTTTATGGACTTTATGGATTCCTCTTTTCCAGGATTTCTTTCCTCAAATTTCAGTTGCTAAATCTGTCCTAAACTTCAACATTTGACTACCCAATCCAATAGGACTGCAGCTTTCTGCCCGAGCTCCATCCTATGTATAGCTTGTGGACCAGAGAATTTTCTTTAGGTGATCTCACCTAGTATGGTTTCTTTGTTCAAAGGTCATAGTGTCTCCAGCTTTGCCTATTTTTTGTTGCTGTCCAGGGCCTTATAACTCTTCCTTTGCATATATTATCTTGAATTTATAATTGTTTTTAGCAGAAAGTTTAGAATAATACAAGCTTTACAAGCTATTCATTATGAGAAAGGGAAAGAGTTTTTGTTTTTTGATTAGTTGGACTGCATTAGACAATCAAATGTATGGATACATCTTATGCCCTATTTGCTTTATCTTTTTCAAACATGTAATACTCCTGACATCCAGTACAATGTGGCACCTCTCTCAAATATCTGTTTAGGCATTTTGGCTGTGAGAGTTCTTTAGAAAATAATGAATATTAGTGATTCAGTACCATTTCTCAGATGAGGTTAGGAAGTCAGTTTATTAGGGTATGATAAGTTAGTTCACAAGGGAAAATATGGATGTCTATGAGTGGACCAATGCCATTGTTAAGTTTAATATCTTTATTTAGTTTTTGAGCCCTGAGAATACTCTCTAGAAATTGTTTAAGATATTTATGCTTTCTTGCTTCCTCTCTCCCATTTATTCATTCAGCTGGCACTTATTGTGTGCTTACTATGTGCCAGTTACTGTTCCAGAGGCTGTGGGTTAACTGGTGAGATTGAGCGAATCCAGAATATACACTAGAGTATATACCATACTGAGAGAGATACACAAAAAATATTAAACTAATAAATACATATTATATCAGGTAGGCAATATGAGAAAGAATAAAATAGAGTAGGGGACTAGAAAGTGATGAGCTGCTATAGTCAAAGAAGTCCTCTCTGAAGAGATGATATTTAAATACAGTAGTGGTCTGGCTGGGAGAAAAAAGAAATGCAAATAACTGGGAGGAAGTATTCCAGGAACATGGAACCAGGCCTTCAGGATAGATTGTGATTGGTATGTTCAAAAAAAGAACTTGAAAGACAGTGGGATTGAGGCAGAGCAGATTAAGGGCACAGTGGTAGAGACCATAGAAGTAGGCAAGGGCTACATTATATTGGCCATGATAAGATATTTAGGTTCTAATAAGCATTATATGAAGTCACTGGGGCATTGAAAACATAAGTGATATGATCTAATTTACATTTTTAACAAATTATTCTAGCTGCTGTGTGAAGAATGGATTATACATTAATAATAAAGAATAAGGAGATTATATTGTTACAGTAGAATAACCAAAAGGTAATAGTGGCTTTAGCCAAAGTTAGAGTGGTGGGAGAGGTAAGCTGTGATCTTCCCCCAGTCCCCAACTTGAGCATGTGTCTAAGAGCTGCTCTCTTTATTTCTTTATGACCTCAAAGGAGAGTCAAGTCAATGTACGCCCTGTCTAAAAAGCGTCAGGGCTCTGACTGCACAATAGCAATAAGTATCTAACTGAAAGCAAAGTTGCTTTACTATTCATAGGATTCTTGAGTAGGACTCTGGCTAACATAAAATAGGAGCCGGGAAATGTAAACCTATTATTAAGAGAGAAAGTTCATTTTAAACGTAATATATAATGAGACACAGAGGAAAATTGTTCTGGAAGCTTTGGTTTAGTGAGACAAGTAAAAGCTGTCCCCTTGTGCTATAAAAATATCTATAAGTTTTCCTCATGGATGCTTGACTCCATCACTCTCTTTGTTGAGAATCTCATTGGAGCTTGATCCTGAGAGGTCTGAATTTTGGCTTTAGCTTAGCATTTAGTTTGGTAGTTTAATAGGGTAGAAATTGCTATGATTGGAGACCTGCCTGAACAATTTTTTATTTGGATACAAAAGGATATCAAAAGATATCCAGTCGGTGCAGAAACCACTTATGGAACACTCACTGGTTCTAAGCACAAGAATAGGGTCATAGGGAAATACAAATATTCACTCTAAGAGAAATAATGTCTTAATTTTGAAATTATAAAGAAAGCAGGGATTCTCCTATGTCAGAAATCCAGGGGGTCGTATGGTGCTAAAGCACCACATAAAAAATAGATGTTGGAGGACTGATATTTTCCCCTTAGTTTTGTTCTTCTGATTTCCATCCAGTATGCAGTAAGTATATGCTATTTGGAATCCTCATCTAATTATAGGTTTGCACAGTCAATTACGATGTTTATCTGTGAACTTTATTTCAAAGAGTTCAGACTGTGGAGTGGTGAAACTGTCAGCTACTGTTAATGATAATGACTGCTGTGGGGAGAAGAAGCTGCTGAGACTCACTTTTCCAAGGCCTCGCCAGCCCTCAGCTTCTCCTGCAGCTTCCCTGCCAAGAGCAGACAAAGCATTAGCTGATGCCCAGGGAGAATCTCATATAAGATTCTTGGGGTGAGAGGAAGTTGAAGCTTTTCTGTCTCATCTTTTCTCTCAGATACCTCACTCAACTTCTCATCAAATGGTCTCTTTGAAAATTTCCTCACACAGTAAAGAAATGGCAGTTGCTTATTTGTGGGTGCTAGATTTTCATAACTCAGGCATGGTATGATTTTTTGTCTGTTTTCACTTGCTAGCCTGATGGAAAAAATTTTGCAAGTTTTACATGTTCATAAAATAAACAGAACTGGGATTTTTGCAAATTATGTAGCTAATTTTTCTGTAATTTTTTTCAGTTCTATTAGATATTTTAGTTACATTTCTTTTCCCTTTAGATGCCACGAAGGAGAAAAGAGAGGTGTTAAGGGAATATACTCAGACGCTTATTAAGGCAATGAAATAATGGGAGCTGGCAACAAGAAAGGCTGGGGAAAATGCACTGTACACACACCGACTCTAACAGGAGAATAGAAGAATGAAATAAGAATGGATATGCCTTTTGTTAGAATCTGTTTTTGTTTGTATTTTGTTTTCACATTTAGCTACCTATCCATTCCTGAGCTCTTGAACACTTCTGTAAAGTAAAGGAGGAAAGCAGCTTTTTGCTGCACACTAAAGTGGTTATAATGTTTGGAAGGAGGTAAAGATAAATACCTCTCTCTACTTCCTTCCTGTTCAGATCATTGTTAATTCTTAGGAAAATCAATCAAGTAGATAAGTACCATTTTTTAGCTTCTTCCTGCCTTCCTAACTTAAAATGGGGCCCAGAGATGAGTAGCATCAGCACCACCTGGGAGCTTATTAGAAAGACAATCTCTGAGTCTGTCTCAACCTCCTGATCCAAAAGAGCCAGGAATCTGTTTTTTCACACTCTTCACATGATACTTCTACACACTGAATTTTGAAAAACTGTCTTGTAGGTGTGTGGAATCCAAAATTCTACATTTCTAACAAGTTCCCATGTCATGTTGATGCTGCTTGTCCATATACCGTAGTTTTGAGTAGGGAGGTTCTAATGGATGTCTACATAATTCTGAGATCTTTTTCCTTTTCTTTTTTGCTCTTTTACCTCCATTATTAGCTTTCTATCCCACATCACTCTCTCCTTATTCTATACACGTGCAGCTGGTTGACTGAACAACTGGAATCCAGCAAGCTACAAATATAAAAACAATTTTTTAAAAATAACTGCTGCCTTCATACAAGCATGCATCTCTTCTTTCTGGATCTATAATGACCTTCTGGATAGATCCTGTAGCTTTCTCCAAGGTTTTAATGTAAAATAGGGCACAGGGAGAGAATCTCTGTGTGAACCTGACATGTGTCTCCTGGAGTTGGCTTCACATACATGGAGGTTTATGTCTACTTCCCTCCTAGAGAGTACCGAGGAAGCTTGTTGGAACAGGCCAAGATCTCAGCTATTAAAGTGACTGGGTCAGAACCACTTAATATTTCATTGCCCTTCCTCTTCCCTCCTGGCTCATACTTGACCTGTAGCCTATGTCCAACGTAGAGTAGAATTAATTCCATTGAACTTATCATCTTCTAATTCTAGCTCTTCTGGCATTGGAGACTAGGATGAGAAATCAGGCAGCATGGCCCTCTATTATAGCTACCTTTTGGAGGAATGCCTTGTCTTGTGTGTCTCTATTGGGTGCATTTTCTGAGAGTGAAGTCATTGAACTGTTGAGCTTCTCTTCTGTGCTTGAAGAGCACCAGGAGTCTTGGGTCGTTGGGTTGACATTTTCTTCCAAGACATACGCTACAAAACCGGTGTGACCCGTTCCAACAAGCTTTCTCAGTACTCTCTAGAGGGAAGCAGACATAAGATTCTATGTGTATGTGAACCCAACTCCAGGAGATACATATTGGGTTCACATGGAGATTCTCTCCCTGTGCACTCTTTTGGCATCCAAACCTTGGAGAACCTGGGGCTTTCCTCATCTTGCCAATATCCAGCCACAAAGTGAGATACTTGGTCTCCCCACCTCTGACTACTGAATACTGGTTTCCCTATCTTTGGTGGCCCCTTTTGAGGTTTAGGGTGTACAGATCAACAATTTCTTCTTGATTCTCCTCTCTATGCTAAGTTGTTAGATTGTATATACCGATATGGGGACAAGAGGATGCAGTGATGGTTGAGGATAATCGAACTCATTAAACAGCTTTTTATAAAACATTGGGGATTTATAAAGCATTGGGGAAATCATCAGCAGGTCCTTGCAAGTTCTCTACAGAGAATACGGTTACTTAATGCTTCTTTGTCTTTATTTTGGAAACACAGATGTTCATTGCCAGGCAAATGGAAGTATCCTCTTTCTTGATCTGCTATCAACATACTCCAACTCCTCCTATCACTTAGTGTATGGGTAGCCCTCATCTTCATTTAAATTTCATTAGTTAAGGAGAGAATTGTAACAGAAAGAGCCATGCTCAGGAGCCTTACCTTGAGGCACTGGGATTTCAGAGGACTATGAAGGATGCAGAGGCAGAAAAGAGTTCTGGGGATGGGAGACAAAACCCATTACTATCTTCCTTCTTTGGGAAACTTGTCACTTTAGGAGCAGCATGAGTCACTGTGTCTATCCTTGGTTATACACTGTAAGAAGCTTCTTCCTTTTTAGAATTTGTAGATAGCATTTGAGAACAGAAAAGTATATTAGACATCAAGTCCAATCCCCTTATGTAAAAAAGAAATGAAATGTATTCATGCATTAATTTAGTGGACATTTATTAGGTGGCTTCTCTTGGCAAGAGACTGAATTTTAAGAGGCTTTACTCAGATTTCTCAGTGGTTAATGCAGAGGTTTACCACATTGGCTCTGCCTATTTTGTGGTTTCAGGTTTACAGAATGTTCCCAAATGATACTCCATAAAACAGAGCCCCTCATTTGCAAAGAAGATATAACCAGGAAAATTAAATAGCACATCTTAAATAGTATTAAGTAAATGCCTATACAAATTCAAAATTAGTCTTCTAAAAAAGCTATTTCATTTAGAGGGAATAATGGGCTTAAATTGGAGTTGATTTTGGTATTTCAAAGTGCACCAGATTATTTCCAAATGTGCCATTTATCACATCTTAGTAAGTCACAGTGAGGTGCCACTGGCCACTTTATAGCATTTCTGCTACAATTTGGGAACACTGCAGCCATTATGCATAGTAGCCCACATTGCTCTTGACAGGTAGCTGCACCTTCCAGGAACCAGAGCCTCTGCTGTCCCTGAAAGTCGCCACAGGGGTGCTCGCTGTGATGTAAACACCTGCTCACCATGTTGGTAATGAGCTTAACACACCTGGCATCCCTTTAACAGCTGTAGGGTGACCTGTCAACCATGGGCCAAATCCAGACTGATTATTATGAGGTGAAAAGTCTCAAATCCAATTGGCCATCCCATGCGCCATCAGGCCACCTGTACATGGTTAACATCTGTTGTTTGAAGTTTGTGGTGGTTGTTTTCTTTTCAAGCATTGCATTTTTTTTTCATTGACTGGTGAAAAAAATGGAAGGTAATGATCACTACAGAGAAACATTATTAAAACATCTCTGACAGAGTGAAATTCCCACTGTAAATATTGTTGCTTTTAAAGTGCACATTTGGCTAGAAATCAACTATTCAATCATAAAGATTTTGGTAAGCATTACGTGGCGGATACTGAAAGCTAATTGAGTGTAACATGAGTGACTGATAAATAGTCCAAGGAAGTTATAACCGTGGGGCGTATCTTAGTCAATTTAGTCAAAGCAAGAATTATAATACAAATGAAGATAAATAACTGAAGATTACATTTGTGCTTATTGGGGATGTTATTGCTTCAAAGTACAGTCTAACCTTGTGATGTGGTTGGTGAAGGCATCTTACAGAGAGAGGTGATTTGAATTGGACCTTAAAGAATAGATCAGACCCATCTGGAGATGCGAGAAGAGAGATGAGCAGCAGATCGGCACTGCGGGAAAGCTCTAGCACCAGGAATTAGTTACATGTACACGAGGGGTTGGGTTTGAAGCAAACAAGTGGCCTGTGCCAGAGAGCAGCGGAGAGGCGATTTATGGCGGATAGGGGGAGTCAGAGGCCTTCAGAATTAGTACAAGTGGAGAAAAGTCATTGTGCTTTCTTTAAGAAGTAATTGCTGACGTGATGATGTTTCAAGAAAGACTAATACAGAAAGTATGTAGGGGTGAAATGGAATCGGTGGCACACTTCCGAGTTCTCTAATTGAAAAGGTAATAATCGATATATGTAAAGCACTACAACGTTTCCCACATTATGAGCAGCCATCCCATTTGATGTTTTCACACCAGCCCACCAAAATATTCCTAGAAGCAGAAAGACATGGGGGTGCAGTTGTTCCAAACAGGTCTGGGGTATTGCATGAAGCAGAATGTCAAAAACATGAAAGGCATTTGATGTCTCATGTTTTCCTATACAAACCCAGCAGATTTTTTTTTTCTGATCCATAACATATCCTTGCTGATCTTTTAAAATATGCATGTTTAAAACCAGAAAGCAAACGTTAACCTGAAAACACTTCAGGATCTACTTCACATGTCCCCAGCTAGCTGACTCTCTGAAGACTTGGCTGTCAACTCTTGGGAAATATTGCCATTCTTGGCAGGCAGTTATCTCGATTCATCTCTTTTTGCAACAAATGAGAAACTTCTCCTGTCTCCCAGACCTCAAACCAGTCCTAGCAAAGATGCCAGTGGTTCGAGCAACAAAACCAACGGGAATCTACTATTGTGGATCAATTTACATTGAACAGTGATGAGACTGGGGGTGGGGGAAATTGGCCTGTAATTATCCAGATGTTCTTAAGCACACATATGAGGGTATATATCGTATGAAACCCCTTTTTTTGTTGTTGTTATTGTTATCATTATTGCCTTTTCTGATTCTATCCTTATTTCTAACTGGTATAGACCCTTTGAGGGTTTCTACATAGTCACCCACTTCCATTTGCAAATTAAAATGTTATATTCCCTTTACATTATCACGATCTTGTAGCTTGGTGTCCTAGGTTTCCTTGCTTGGCTCCTGTGCAGTCCTTTCTTGGTTATGAAGCTAATGGGAAGTTTTTTTCCCATTAAAGTTGTGAAAATAATACTACATGTACTTGGGCCAAAATTTATAAGAGATCAGCAGTTTTATTTTTCAGTTGGTATTAAGTTGATCTATATGTGTTTTCTGGATCTTTGTATTTGTGGTTTGGTTTTTGATACGTGTCTATTCCTCTGATGGACAAGTCTACTTATTTCTGTAATACTCTTTGAACTCCAGATTTACACCTCCTTTATTTTGGATTATGAGCTGAGAGCATGTGCACATTTTAGAGGACACCGCCAGGTTAACCTCTAAAAAGTTTATATCAGTTTACCATTTGTGTAATAGTGCAGGAGAGTGAGACCATTTTCCCAAGTGTCTCTATACTACATTTCATTTTTTTCCCATTTTTGCAAACCTGAGCAGTAAAAACTTATTTCCCCAAAATGTTTAATGTATATTTATTTAACAACTGGTGAGTTTCATGTGTTTGTCATTTGAAATTCTTTTCCTATGCAATTTTTTACGTAGCCTTTGCTACCTTTTCTAAGTGACTTCTAAGTGCTTACATAACTGTGGATCAAGGAGATTTTCTGTCACGTGTGTTTCAAATATTTTTTCCTTGTCTATAGTTTGTGAACTTTGTGTATACATAATTTTTGTCATACAGATTATTAAAAATATGCAGTTTTTAAAAGTCTCCCTGATTTTGAGTCTTGCTCAGGTTTGGCATCCTCATTGTAAAGATATTTTAAAGACATTCATTTTCCTCTGATTAATATGTTTTTTATTTTTAATATTTACATATTAAATCCATTTGGAATACATGTTCATATATGAGCCTAGGAAGAGGCTCTAGCTATACATACACACAACACACATTAACATATAATCAAATAATCGATTGCATCAACACTCTTTATTGAGAAATTCTGATAGGTTCCAGGCTGATTATTGAGTCACCTTTATCATATTAAAGGATCATAAATGTATGATTTTGCTTTTATTTATCTATTTGCTTAGACTTGGTAGAATCTCTAATATTATTGAAGCAGATACCACTGTCTTGTTCTTGACTTAATGGAAACATCTTTACACTTGAATAACAAAATTATATTTGATATTGATTTTCAATAAATATGTTTTATCATGTTCAGAAATGTTCTGTTTACTCCAAGTTTTCTTGGAAATTTTATCAAGAATATTTGATATATTTTTGTCAAATGCTTTTTTTCAAAGTCTATTACTCATAGTTTCTTCCTTTTACTTACTAACATAATGATAAATGTTTATTTGCTGTCTTTTTTCCCCTTTATTGAGATATAATTGACATATAACATTGTGTGACTTTACTGTGCAATATGCTGATTTGATACATTTACATATTATAAAATGATTACCACCATAGCATTAGCTAACACCTCCATCCTATCACATAATTACAATTTCTTTTTTTTGTGATGAGAACATTTAAAATCTATTTTAGCAATTTTCAAGTATATAATTTGTATCATAAGCTATAATCACCATCATGCACATTAGATCCCCATAACTTTTGACTCTTATAACTGGAAGTTTATACTTTTGACTAATATCTCTCCATTTCCCCTGCTATAGGTAACCACCACATTACTGTTTCTCTGAGTTCGGCTTTTTTAAATTCCACATATAAGTGAGATCATACAGTAATTGTCTTTCTCTGACTTACAATACTTAGCATAATGCCTTCAAGATTTATCCAAGTTGTCACAAATGATGGGATTTCCTTCTTTGTCATGGCTGGATAACATTTCCTTGAATATATACATTTTCTTTAGCCATCAATGGACACTTAGGTTGTTTGTACGTCTCACCTATTGTGAATAGTGCTCCTATTAACACTGGGGTGCAGGTATCTCTTTGAGATAGTGATTTCATTTTCTTCAGATATATACCCAGAAGTGAGACTGCTGTATCATATGGTAGTTGTACTTTTAATTTTTTGCAAGACCTCCATACTGTCTTCTGTAGTGACTGCACCAATTTACATTCCCACCAACAGTGCACATGGGTTCTCTTTTCTCTACATCCTTGCAGACACTTGTTATCTTTTGTCTTTTTGATAATAGCCATTCTAACAAGTGTAAGGGGTTATCTCATTGTGATTTTAATTTTCATTTCCCTGATGATTTATGATGTCAAGCACCTTTTAATGTACCTCTTGGCCGTTTGTATGTCTTCTTTAGAAAACTGTCAATTCAGTTCCTCTGCCCCTTTTTAAATCAAGTTTTCGGGCTTTTTTCTTTTTTTCTATTGAATTATATGACTTCTTTATATATTTTGGATGTTAGCCCCTTATCAGATATACGATTTGCAACTATTTTCTCCCATTCCATAGGTAGCTTTTTCATCTTTTAATTGCTTCATTTGCTTTACTGAAGCATTTAAGTTTGATGTTGCCCCACTTGTTTATTTTTGCTTTTGTTGTTTGACATGGATGTAAAACTTCCCATGTTTTACAGTTTCAGGTCTTATGTTTGACTTTTTAATCCATAGTGAGTTAATTCTGGTGAGTGCTATAAAATAGGGGTCCTATTTCATTCTTCTGCGTGTGGTTATCCAGTTTTCCAACACAATTTTATTTATTTTTTACATCTTTATTGGAGTATAGTTGCTTTACAATGGTGTGTTAGTTTCTGCTTTATAACAAAGTGAATCAGTTATACATATACATATGTCCCCATATCTCTTCCCTCTTCCATCTCCCTCCCTCCCACCCTCCCTATCCCACCCCTCCAGGCGGTCACAAAGCACCGAGCTGATCTCTCTGTGCTATGCAGCTGCTTCCCACTAGCTATCTACCTTACGTTTGGTAGTGTATATATGTCCATGCCACTCTCTCACTTTGTCACAGCTTACCCTTACCTCTCCCCATATCCTCAAGTCCATTCTCTAGTAGGTCTGTGTCTTTATTCCTGGCTTACCCCTAGGTTCTTCATGACATTTTTTTTCTTAAATTCCATATATACATGTTAGCATATGGTATTTGTCTTTCTCTTTCTGACTTACTTCACTCTGTATGACAGACTCCAGGTCTATCCACCTCATTACAAATAGCTCAATTTTGTTGCTTTTTATGGCTGAGTAATATTCCATTGTATATATGTGCCACATCTTCTTTATCCATTCATCCGATGATGGGCACTTAGGTTGTTTCCATCTCCTGACTATTGTAAATAGAGCTGAAATGAACATTTTGGAACATGATTCTTTTTGAATTATGGTTTTCTCAGGGTATATATGCCCAGTAGTGGGATTGCTGGGTCATATGGTAGTTCTATTTGTAGTTTTTTAAGGTACCTCCACACTGTTCTCCATAGTGGCTGTACCAATTCACATTCCCACCAGCAGTTCAAGAGTGTTCCCTTTTCTCCACACCCTCTCCAGCATTCATTGTTTCTAGATTTTTTGATGATGGCCATTCTGACTGGTGTGAGATGATATCTCATTATAGTTTTGATTTGCATTTCTCTAATGATTAATGATGTTGAGCATTCTTTCATGTGTTTGTTGGCAGTCTGTATATCTTCTTTGGAGAAATGTCTATTTAGTTCTTCTGCCCATTTTTGGATTGGGTTGTTTCTTTTTTTGTTATTGAGCTACGTGAGCTGCTTGTAAATTTTGGAGATTAATCCTTTGTCAGTTGCTTCATTTGCAAATATTTTCTCCCATTCTGAGGGTTGTCTTTTGGTCTTGTTTATGGTTTCCTTTGCTGTGCAAAACCTTTTAAGTTTCATTAGGTCCCATTTGTTTATTTTTCTTTTTATTTCCATTTCTCTAGGACACGGGTCAAAAAGGATCTTGCTGTGATTTATGTCATAGAGTGTTCTGCCTATGTTTTCCTCTAAGAGTTTGATAGTTTCTGGCCTTACATTTAGGTCTTTGATCCATTTCGAGCCTATTTTTGTGTATGGTGCTAGGGAGTGTTCTAATTTCATTCTTTTACATGTAGCTGTCCAGTGTTCCCAGCACCACTTATTGAAGAGGCTGTCTTTTCTCCACTGTATACTCTTGCCTCCTTTATCAAAGATAAGGTGACCATATGTGCGTGGGTTTATCTCTGGGCTTTCTATCCTGTTCCATTGATCTATCTTTCTGTTTTTGTGCCAGTACCATACTGTCTTGATCACTGTAGCTTTGTAGTATAGTCTGAAGTCAGGGAGCCTGACTCCTCCAGCCCCAGTTTTTGTTCTCAAGACTGCTTTGACTGTTTGGGGTCTTTTTTCTTTCCATACAAATTGTGAAATTTTTTGTTCTAGTTCTGTGAAAAATGCCAGTGGTAGTTTGATAGGGATTGCATTGAATCTGTAGATTGCTTTGGGTAGTAGAGTCATTTTCACAATGTTGATTCTTCCAATCTAAGAACATGGTATATGTCTCCATCTATTTGTATCACCTTTAATATCTTTCATCAGTGTCTTATAATTTTCTGCATACAGGTCTTTTGTCTCCTTAGGTAGGTTTATACCTAGATATTTTATTCTTTTTGTTGCAATGGTAAATGGGAGTGTTTTCTTGATTTCACTTTCAGGTTTTTAATCATTAGTGTATAGGAATGCCAGAGATTTCTGTGCATTAATTTTGTATCCTGCTACCTTACCAAATTCATTGATTAGCTCTAGTACTTCTCTAGTAGCATCTTTAGGATTCTCTATGTATAGTATCATGTCATCTGCAAACAGTGACAACTTTATTTATTCTTTTCCGATTAGGATTCCTTTTTTTCTCTGATTGCTGTGGCTAAAACTTCCAAAACTATGTAGAATAAGAGTGGTGAGAGTGGGCAGCCTTGTGTTGTTCCTGATCTTAGTGGAAATGCTTTCAGTTTTTCACCACTGAGGACAATGTTGGCTATGGGTTTGCCATATATGGCCTTTATTATGTTGAGGAAAGTTCCCTTTATGCCTATTTTCTTCAGGGTTTTTATCATAAACGGGTGTGGAATTTTGTCGAAAGCTTTCTCTGCATCTATTGAGATGATCATATGGTTTTTCTCCTTCAATTTGTTAATATGGTGTATCACGTTGATTGATTTGCATATATTGAAGAATCCTTGCATTCCTGGAATACACTCCACTTGATCATGGTGTATGATCCTTTTAATGTGCTGTTGGATTCTGTTTGCTAGTATTTTGTTGAGGATTTTTGCATCTATGTTCATCAGTGATGTTGGCCTGTAGTTTTCTTTCTTTGTGGCATCCTTGTCTGGTTTTGGTATCAAGGTGGTGCTGGCCTCGTAGAATGAGTCTGGGAGTGTTCCTCCCTCTGCTATATTTTGGAAGAGTTTGAGAAGGATAGGTGTTAGCTCTTCTCTAAATGTTTGATAGAATTCGGCTGTGAAGCCATCTGGTCCTGGGCTTTTGTTTGTTGGAAGATTTTTAATCACAGTTTCAATTTCAGTGCTTGTGATTGGTCTGTTCATCTTTTCTATTTCTTCCTGATTCAGTCTTGGCAGGTTGTGCATTTCTAAGAATTTCTCCATTTCTTCCAGGTTGTCCATTTTATTGGCATAGAGTTGCTTGTAGTAATCTCTCATGATCTTTTGTATTTCTGCAGTGCCAGTTGTTACTTCTTTTTCATTTCTAATTCTATTGATTTGAGTCTTCTCCCTTTTTTTCTTGATGAGTCTGGCTAATGGTTTATCAATTTTCTTTATGTTCTCAAAGAACCAGCTTTTAATTTTATTGATCTTTGCTGTCGTTTCCTTCATTTCTATTTCATTTATTTCTGATTTTTATGATTTCTTTCCTTCTGCTAACTTTGGGGTTTTTTTTGTTCTTCTTTAATTGCTTTCGGTGCAAGGTTAGGTTGTTTATTCGAGATGTTTCCTGTTTCTTAATGTAGGATTGTATTGCTATAAACTTCCCTCTTAGAACTGCTTTTGCTGCATCACATAAGTTTTGGGTCATCATGTCTCAATTGTCATTTCTTTCTAGGGAATTTCTGATTTCCTCTTTGATTTCTTCAGTGATCACTTCGTTATTAAGTAGTGTATTGTTTAGCTGGCATGTGTTTGTATTTTTTACAGATCTTTTCCTGTAATTGATATCTAGTCTCATAGTGTTGTGGTTGGAAAAGATACTTGATACAAGTTCAATCTTCTTAAATTTACCAAGGCTTGATTTGTGACCCAAGATATGATCTATCCTCGAGAATGTTCCATGAGCACTTGAGAAAAATGTGTATTCTGTTGTTTTGGATGGAATGTCCTATAAGTATCAATTAAGTCCACCTTGTTTAATGTAACATTTACAGCTTGTGTTTCCTTATTTATTTTCATTTTGGATGATCTGTCCATTGGTGAAAGTGGGGTGTTAAAGTCCCTTACTATGAATGTGTTACTGTCTATTTCCCCTTTTATGGCTGTTAGTATTTGCCTTATGTATTGAGGTGCTCCTATGATGGGTGCATAAATATTTACAATTGTTATATCTTCTTGGATCGATCCCTTGATCATTATGTACTGTCCTTCTTTGTCTCTTCTAATAGTCTTTATTTTGAAGTCTATTTTGCCTGATATGAGAATTGCTACTCCAGCTTTCTTTTGGTTTCCATTTGCATGGAATATCTTTTTACATCCCCTTCCTTTCAGTCTGTATGTGTCTCTATGTCTGAAGTGGGTCTCTTGTAGACAGCATATATATGGTTCTTGTTTTTGTATCCATTCAGCCAATCTGTGTCTTTTGGTGGGAGCACTTAATCCATTTACATTTAAGGTAATTATCGATATGTATGTTCCTATTCCCATATTCTTAATTGGTTTGGGTTTGTTTTGTAGGTCTTTTCCTTCTTGTGTTTCTTGCCTAGAGAAGTTCCTTTAGCATTTGTTGTAAAGCTGGTTTGGTGGTGCTGAACTCTCTCAGCTTTTGCTTGTCTGTAAAGGTTTTAATTTCTCCATCAAATATGAATGAGATCCTTGCTGGGTAGAGTTATCTTGGCTGCTGGTTTTTCTCCTTCATCACTTTAAATATGTCCTGCCAGTCCCTTCTGACTTGCAGAGTTTCTGCTGAAAGATCAGCGGTTAACCTAATGGGGATTCCCTTGTGTGTTATTTGTTGTTTTTCCCTTGTTGCTTTTAATATGTTTTCTTTGTATTTAATTTTTGACAGTTTGATTAATATGTGTCTTGGCATATTTCTCCTTGGATTTATCCTGTATGGGACTCTCTGTGCTTTCTGGACTTCATTAACTATTTCCTTTACCATATTAGGGAAGTTTTCACGTATAATATCTTCAAATACTTTCTCAGCCCCTTTCTTTTTCTGTTCTTCTGGAACCCATATAATTTGAATGCTGGTGCGTTTAATGTTGTCCCAGAGGTCTCTGAGAGTGTCCTCAGTTCTTTTCATTCTTTTTTCTTTATTCTGCTCTGCAGTAGTTATTTCCACTATTTTATTTTCCAGGTCACTTATCCGTTCTTCTGCCTCAGTTATTCTGCTATTGATCCCATCTGGAGTATTTTTAATTTCATTTATTGTGTTGTTCATCGTTGCTTGTTTCATCTGTAGTTCTTCTAGGTCCTTGTTAAATGTTTCTTGCATTTTGTCTATTCAATTTCCAAGATTTTGGATCATCTTTACTATCATTACTATCATTATTCTGAATTATTTTTCAGGTATACTGCCTATTTCCTCTGTTAGGTCTGGTGGGTTTTTATCTTGCTCCTTCAACTGCTGTGTGTTTTCCTGTCTTCTCATTTTGCTTATCTTACTGTGTTTAGGGTCTCCTTTTTGCAGGCTGCAGGTTTGTAGTTCCCATTGTTTTTGGTGTTTGTCCCCAGTGGCTAAGGTTGGTTCAGTGGGTTGTACAGGCTTCTTGGTGGAGGGGACTAGTGCCTGTGTTCTGGTGGATGAGGCTGGATCTTGTCTTTCTGGTTGGCAGGTCCACGTCTGGTGGTGTGTTTTGGGCTGTCTTTGGCCTTATTTTGATTGTAGGCAGACTCTCTGCTAATGGGTGGGGTGGTGTTCCTGTCTTGCAGGTTGTTTGGCATAGGGTGTCCAGCCCTGTTGCATGCTGGTCGTTGAGTGAAGCTGGGTGCTGGTGTTGAGATGGAGATCTCTGGGAGATTTTCCCCGTTTTATATTATGTGGAGCTGGGAGGTCTGTTGTGGACCAGTGTGCTGAATTTGGTCTCCCACCTCAGAGGCACAGCACTGAGTCCTGGCTGCAGCACCAAGAGCCTTTCATCCACATGGCTCAGAATAAAAGGGAGAAAAAGTAGAAAGAAAGAAAAAGAGAGAGAAAGAAAGAAAAAGAAAGAAAGAGAAGAAGGAAGGATGGAAGGAAGGAAGGAAGAAAGAAATGAGGGAGGGAGGGAAGATGGAAGGTGGGCAGGAAGAAAAAAAGAAAGATAAACTAAAATAAAATAACATAAGATAAAATAAAGTTATTAAATACAAATTAAGAAAGAAAAAAAAAAGAACGGATAGAACCCTAGGACAAATGGTGGAAGGAAAGCTATACAGACAAAATCTCACATAGATTTTGTATACATACAAAAGAGGAAAAGGCGAAAAAATTTACAAAATCTCACACAGATTTTGTATACACACAAAAGGAGGAAAAGGGGAAAAAATCATAAGTCTTGCTCTGAAAGTCCACCTCCTCAATTTGGGATGATTCGTTGTCTATTCATGTATTCCACAGATGCAGGGTACATCAAGTTGTTTGTGGAGCTTTAATTCGCTGCTTCTGAGGCTGCTGGGAGAGATTTCCCTTTCTCTTCTTTGTTCTCGCAGCTCCCATGGCTCAGCTTTGGATTTGGCCCCGCCACTGCCTGTAGGTTGCCAGAGGGTGTCTGTTGTTCGCTCAGACAGGACGGGGTTCAAAGAGCAGCTGCTCTGGGGGCTCTGGCTCACTCAGGCCGTGGGGAGGGAGGGGTACGGAGTGCGGGGCGAGCCTGTGGCGGCAGAGGCCGGCGAGACATTGCATCAGCCTGAGGCGCGCCTTGCATTCTCCCAGGGAAGTTGTCCCTTGATCCCGGGACCCTGGCAGTGGCGGGCTATGCAGGCTCCCCGGGAGGGGGGTGTGGGTAGTGATCTGTGCTCGCACACAGGCTTCTTGGTGGCTGCAACAGCAGCCTTAGTGTCTCATGCCCGTTTCTGGGGTCCGCGCTGTTAGCCGTGGCTTGCGCCCATCTCTGGAGCTCCTTTAAGCAGAGCTGTTAATCCCCTCTCCTCGCGCACCAGGAAACAAAGAGGGAAGAGAAATTCTCTTGCCTCTTCGGCAGGTCCAGATTTTTCCCTGGATTCCCTCCCGGGTTGCCGTGGTGCACTAACCCCTTCAGGCTGTGTTCACACCGCCAGTCCTCTGCCTGCACTCCGACCGAAGCCGAGCCTCAGCTCCCAGCCCCCGCCGGCCCCAGCGGGCGAGCAGACCACCCTCTCGGGCTGGTGAGTGCTGGTTGGCACTGATCCTCTGTGCGGGAATCTCTCCCCTTTGCCCTCCGCACCCCTGTGGCTGCACTCTCCTCCGCGGCTCCAAAGCTCCCCCCCTCCGCCACCCACAGTCTCCACCCGCGAAGGGGCTTCCTAGTGTGTGGAAACCTTTCCTCTTTCACAGCTTCCTCCCACTGGTGCTGGTCCCATCCCTATTCTTTTGCCTCTGTTTATTCTTTTTTTCTTTTGCTGTACCCAGCTACATGGGGAGTTTCTTGCCTTTTGGGAGGTTTGAGTCTTCTGCCAGCATTCAGTGGGTGTTCTGTAGGAGTTGTTCCACGTGTAGCTGTATTTCTGGTGTATCTGTGGGGAGGAAGGGGATCTCTGCGTCTTACTCTTCCGCCATCTTCCCCCTTTCCTCTCCAACACCATTTACTGAAGAGACTTTTCCTACTGAGTGTTCTTATAATGGTAAAAGCTTATTTGTTTTCTTGTAGTAGCGTATCCTTGAATTATTCGAATTGAATGTATTTGGTCACGTGCATTTCTAATGGAGACACAGAAACATCTGTTACAAATTTAGATCCTGTATTGATTATAATTTTAAACACAAGTTTTGTTTTATGGGGTACCTGTAAAATATACAAAATTTTTTCAGGGTAATACCAAAATTTATGTAACTCCACAATTGAAATGAAATAGTTGCAAATTCTCTATATATAAATATATCTATATCTATATATTTGTACATGTATGTTTGTGTATGTATATATGTATATATGTGTGTATATCTATCTATCTATCTATCTATCTATCTATCTATCTATCTATCTATCTTTAACCACTGTGGTTATAAAAGGAAATAAACTAATGAATGAATTTTGTCAGAATATGACTCTCTTAAAATTGTACAAAGTATGAAATTTTGGTTGGAAACATGCAGCTTAAAAAAAAATAAGATAATCATCCTAAATTTTGGCTCTTTGCTTGGGCTATTCCTATAAAAGGGATTAAAGTCATGTTTCTTTGAGACGATGTTAGGGTTGCAGGTTCTACTTACTTCAGTAAGACTTTGGTGATACTTCTTTCCCAAATGAGTTCTCTTGAAGGAACGAAAATGTCTTGTTCTCATCCTCCACCCTGCCTGCTCATCCTTCTTTATATAATCACTTCTGCTTTAGTAAGCTGATTCTGACAAGTGTGAGCACAGGCAGTAATGACTAGACTCCAACAGTAGGTCATGAATAGAGGCAATTTTGAAGCCAATAAAATGGGTTTCAAGGCCTGTCTTATCATGATGTGCTCTCAGAGCAGAAGGTTGACTGCAGTCAGAAGATGAATCGTGAAATAGGAGGACCCACTGAAGTGTGATGCTGGACCAGGAGCATGGTTATTCTGAAGCATCTCTTGATAGTGATCTGGTGATGCTAGTGAATTAACTTCATCTATTGTCCCCTTAGATCAATTTCTTTCTACATGTCGACCTTGAACACCTGAGCACTGAGGTAACACCAAACATGATCAGGCTTTTCTGTTTGGCTTCAATTCTATCTCTTGAATCTACCATCTTACTGTAGAAAATTTTACCCAAAGAGGAATGAGACATTTTAAGAGTATAGTGGAGGCCTAGCCTTTTCTCACAGGAAACTACTTTTCTCTTCTCCAATTTCAACACTAAATGCATTGTTGAAAGTGTCTTATTGTTCCCTGGGAAGAAACCATTACCAAGATACCTGTCCTTTGTGTTTCACTGCTTATTCTTGGGACTGCAGGGATTCTGGAAATCTTATAGTTGGTCAAAATAAATGTGATAATCTGGTTCCACTCAAATTTATCTTTCTTTCCTTTCTCAAAAACAATACCAGAAAGAAACATAATTATCAAAAGGTTTTTTCATGAAGAGGCAATTTGAAGTAAAATAATGTTTTTGCATTCCTCTGAAACATAAGTATATTCTTAAGTGAGATTAAGTGTGTTTTCTCTTCCTTTTCTTTTTCTCACCTCTCTACTCCTTCCTTTCTCCTTTTCCCTCTCCTCTCTCATTCCTTTTTTCTTTTCTTTTTTCTTTTTGGGGTGGATTGTCATGCCTTTTCACTTAAAGGCAACATTGCGTAGAGATTAGGAACATAGGTTCTGTAATCAGAGTACATAGATTCACTTCTAACTTTCCTCATGTATATTCTGAGCAAGACATTTAATCTTTTAAAATTTCAGCCCTCCTATCTCTAATATGGGCATAAAAATGCTATCTACATCACATGATTTTAATGAGAATTAAATAAAATAATCCAAATAAAGAGCAGGGGACATAGCAAGCGCTCTATAGATATTAGATAATATATTAGTTCATAAATTTTAATATATTAGTATTGCAAATCTTTTAAAAATATTTTGTAGTAGTTAGATAACATAGAAAGGAAAGGAAGAACTTGCCTATAAAATTATTTGACTCCTAATATATTGATTGATTTTTGATGGGATTTTCTGTGTATATTATGGTTGTCAGTTTTGCTTTTTAGTAAATTATGATGTATATTTTAAAATTTAACTAAGTTTTCAGATTAATCATTGTAAAATTGTATCAAATACCATTATATGATTACTTAACCTCATTCATTGTCCTTCATTCAGAATGCTGTCATATATTCATTTTCTCTTTTTCCTTAGATGAATTTGCCAGCT
Source organism: Mesoplodon densirostris (assembly GCF_025265405.1). Taxonomy (NCBI): domain Eukaryota; kingdom Metazoa; phylum Chordata; class Mammalia; order Artiodactyla; family Ziphiidae; genus Mesoplodon; species Mesoplodon densirostris. The sequence continues at coordinate 60,664,661 of NC_082668.1, forward strand.
ATATCTGTTTTATTAATCCTTCAGAGTATTAGAGTAAAATTAGTTATTAATTTTGATGCTTTTATCTTATTTTCTCAACTTTTGCTTTCATCTTTACCTTTTCCTGTTATACATTCTCTTTGATTTCATTTTGTGTGTCTTTTATCAAATGTTTTAACCTGAATACATAATATATTTTTGTCATTTTAAAAAATAAAGACTGTAAAGCTATCAGTATTTCTCTGCATACAGATTAGCTGATCTTTCTCAATCTGTGGTCCTGGGACAACCTGGATGTTGTTCAAAGAAAGATGCCTGGGACTCAGTCAAGAACTTCTTCTTTAGACTCTCAGAAGACAAATGGTAGACACTGGCATTAAAATACATAATGGTTAACTAGAGTAAATCCCTATATATCTGAGATTTTTTCCCTTTTTTCTTCATTACTTATAGTTTCAGTTTAGATATTTATCCAACATTAATTTTAACAAGTGGCTTAAGTATTTTAAAAATGGTTAAAATTTTATGTCTGTTTTTTCTTTTAATACATCTTTATTGGAGTATAATTGCTTCACAATGCTGTGTTACTTTCTGTTGTACAACAAAGTGAATCAGCCATATGCATACGTATATCCCTATATCTGCTCCCTCTTCAGCCTCCCTCCCACCCTCCCTATCCACGCATCTAGGTCATCGAAAAGCACCGAGCTGACTTCTCTGTGCTATGCAGCTGCTTCCCACTAGCTATCTATTTTACATTCGGTAGTGTATATATGTCGATGCTACTCTCACTTTGCCCCAGCCTCCCCCTCCCACCCCCTGTATCCTCAGATCCATTCTCTATGTCTACATTTTTATTCCTGCCCTGCCACTAGGTTCATCAGTACCATTTTTGTTTTTTCAGATTCCTTATATATGTGTTAGCATACGGTATTTGTTTTTCTCTTTCTGACTTACTTTACTCTGTATGACAGACTCTAGGTCCATCCACCTCACTACAAATAATTCAATTTCATTTCTTTTTATGGCTGAGTAATATTCCATTGTATATATGTGCCACATCTTCTTTATCCATTCATCTTTCGATGGACAGTTAGGTTGCTTCCATGTCCTAGCTATTGTAAATAGTGCTGCAATGAACATTGTGGTACATGTCTTTTTTTTTTTTTTTTTTTGTAACTTTATGATTACTTTATTCTTTTTTTTTTTTTTTTTTTTTTTGCGGTACACGGGCCTCTCACTGTTGTGGCCTCTCCTGTTGCGGAGCACAGGCTCCGGATGCGCAGGCTCAGTGGCCATGGCTCACGGGTCCAGCCGCTCCGCACATGTGGGATCTTCCCGGACCGGGGCACGAACCCGTGTCCCCTGCATCGGCAGGCGGACTCTCAACCACTGTGCCACCAGGGAAGCCCAAAAGCAACATTTTTAGGAGAAGAAAAAAAGGCTAAATTATAGGAAAACTTGTGGGGTATTTTGTTGTTTAAAAATAGTTTTACTCAGTGAAACACCTTTAATCTAATTGTTGGCTCAATTTTATGGTTATAATTGGTTTTGCCTGGTTTGGCAGAGAACAATGACTAACTCTGAAACTTTTGTCTAGTGAGAATAATGCTGTTTGACCTTCATATCACTTGCACTCTCTATTCCCATGAAACTTTCAAAATCTTTGTCCAAAGTCATTTTTCCCAACCACTTTAAACATAGGTCCTACCCAATTACAACTTATATAAGGTAGACTTGAGTACATGTTTTGTGTCCTAAGGGAATATGTATGTATTATTCTCAGGCACTTCTTGGTGAATTACTAGAGAAATAGGTATATTTCCTAAATATATGTGAAATCATCAAGGTCTTCACATGTTTGCACACACATGTGCAGCCACATACCCCTTGCTCTCCCTCCCCTCACACACATCTTCCACCTTTCTTTTTGTGTGTGACTGACTCTCACTTGTTCTTTTCTGTCATCTTAAAAATACTAAGTTGCTTGGGAAAGTCCAGGATGTTATAGTTCACCCATCTTATCAGCACACTTGAGTATGCTAATACAGAGTTTCGGAAACAGTGGCCCAGATGAAATATGCAGATGGAAACTTCTCATTAAATCTCATTTAAATTCCTTAATTTAATATCATTTTATATTCATTAAGATTTACATAATAAATTAGACCCAGGCAACCAACTTAATATCATTTCTAGTGCCATAACAACGACCCCTCCCATACCCACAATGCCATAAATGTGTTCCCAAGCCCCTCAATGTCATTTCTTAAAACAGATGGTCACACTTGGGGAGCAGTGATATTTATTATTCATTCTAGGCAGGTTAGCAGGGCATCTTCTAAATACTTAGCATTTTCAAGACAGCATGGGAAATGCAAAGAAGATAAAATTCCTGACCTTAAGGGACATAGAATTTAGCTAAGGAGGCAAGACCTTTTGACAGGAACACTTACATAACCAAACACGGCAGCAAAGTAAAGTGCCAGGTCTACAAGAAAGAAAGAATTCCGGGGATTCACAAAAAATACTGAGTTTCATGCATGCTAATGAGAGAAGGATCTAAGAGCTGGCTTGACCCCTTTAATATATGTCAGTCACTCCACTATGTGCCGTATAGAAATGGCATGTATCTGGATTGATCATCCACTAATTCTACATCTCAGTGATTGGTGAAGTGTAAAGGTCTACCATATGCTTCAGATGCTTACTGTCCCATCAACTTTTTCATTTAGTCCTACTACAGGCTCTCACATCATGTGTAGAATAATGGGAAGAACATCTGACTATTTCTGAGTTTCAAATGGCAATCTAGTGATCAAGTACCCTGCAGTTTGCGTCTCAAGGCTCCTGCTACAGCTACTTGCCTAAATGCTGGCTTCTTTGACTTACCCTACGTTCCCATTCTGTAAATTTCTAGCCCTTTCTTTGATGGGTTTTTGACCTACATCTTTGATTTGCTTTCAAGTAATTTGTGGTCTCATTCTGTTCACTCTTCCTCTATCTGCCTGGTTACTCCATGGATGTTCCTCAGAACTCTAATCTGTTGAGCTCACTGATTGATTAAGTCTTGGGTTCCATGTATTCTCCTGCTCTGTGCTGGTCTGTCTTCTCAGGTATTCTGTTCAGCAAACTCTAAATGCCTTGGTCTCCCCGGAATCTCAGCTCCATCTTCCCAACTCATGAAATCCAGTGAGTTCTGCCTTTGGTCCCCTCCTTGCCCTGCAGACTGGAGACTCTTTCAAGGCTGTAAGCTGGGGCAATAAGTAAGCTGGTTGTCATATCAGGGGAGAGGGGAGGTGTACTTGCATCTAATGGATAGGAGCCAGGAATGCTGCTAAACATTATGTAATACACAGAAGTCCCCCACAAGGATAAATCATCCAACCTAAAATGTCAATAGCATGCCAAAGTTCAGAAAGTCTAGCTTAGTCTTATACAATAACCAGAGTTTTGGAGAAGAATATATTCACTTTTTCTTCTCTTTCTGTATATCTTAGTTACAAAAGCTGATTTTGTGTTTGGTTTCAATTAAATTTCTGCACTTTTTCTGGCATATCAGAAAGAAAGGCAAGTGTACTTTTCTGCCAGTGGTTTGGGTAAAAATCACAATAAGATCTGAAAGGGAACAGGGAAAAGGAGAAAAAGATCAATAAGGTGCAGAGACATAGATGATTATCCCCAAGTAATAAATTCAATTCAGATTTATTAAATATTGTGATTTTATGTTGATTCTGCAAACCCTATGAGTTGGTATTATTCCCCAATGAGATGAGGGAAAAGGGAATTTAAGTGATTTGCCTGAGGTTATATGAGTGATGAATAGAAAAGATAGAATTTGAACTCAGATCTGACTCCCATGCTTTCATCTACCACTTCACAGGTGCATGAAACAACAGAGACAGGCTAATGGAAAGCATCAAGCTGTTGAGTAAAAAGATTTCAATTTACTGTGTCACAACTAAGATTTAATTGGGGTTGTTCTGTTCTGATCTTGGGAGGAATGGGGTTATATGAACTGCCTTCCTGGAGAGCCCAGAAAATGTTCTTTACCTCAAGAGACTGCAATTTTTAGTAGGACATCTAAGAAGAAATAAACCTTATGAAGACAGCCTTTTGAAAGAGGGGCAAATTACTTGACTTTTGATTTTACATTCAGAGTGATGCTCTGAAGAGTCATGTGACCGAGGGATCCTTATGTAACATTACCAGAGGGGAATTTTTCTTTTTCAGTTTAGGGCTTTCTAATACAGAAAAAAATGTCCTGAGAGTAGCTGAAATTTGTTAGTTTAAATTTTAAAAATAAAGTAAATTATTTAAAAAATAAAGTAAATAAGATGAAATGAACACAAAAGGAACCATAGATCTGCTTTGGATTGTGATATGAGTCTACTCTTTCTTCTTATGAAACAGTGGTGGTTTGGAGTGATAAAGGTGAGACACAGTCTGTGTGTGTCTTGCTTGTCTTAGTTTCACCTAATGGATCTCAGGTTCCTTATACAGTATGTGTCCCCAGGCGAACTCCTCCTTGACACCACCTGTAGCTAATGAAGTGCGCAGGCTGTATTCGAGAGTTTTACAGTCAGTCCCAGAGAGATTTTAAGCTTTGCTTATGCCCTTGTGCAAAGTCTAATCTTATGTAAGACCTTATCATTAACAGATTTATGGGGAATATTTCCCCCTTCAAGTATACTCTATAAAAGGCTGCCGGTTATATTAATTAATAAACATAGCTGTGTAGGGCTGCAATTCTGGTTACCTCTGTCTCTAACTTGAGTACCCTCTTTGAATTATATTTTGTGTCCTTGGCTGGCTGTGTGCTCCCTAGAATACTGGGGCAAAGATGATCATTTTGTTCTCTCTCTTTTGACAGAAGATACTTCCACATTAGAATAAAACAAACCTTGGATATAGCAGACAGCTGTTTAACAATTTCACATGTGCATGCAGTAGGCAATAATGACACAGCCAAATATGAACCTGTACCATTTTGGTTAAAAAAGTTAGGAACACCAAAGCCAAGGAAACCAGCAGACAAACAAAAATAAGAACAATTAAGTTTTCTGCCAAAAAGGTAAAGTTTAAGCCACTGTTGTCGTTAATATACATATTGGCTAAAATCCAGGGTATTTTCTCTGGGAACAGTCCTGTGTAGTACTCTTTCTCCCAAAGTCCTCCAGTTTTTAGAAAGTTGGACTCCTGTTCACTGATGACAAAGAGCAAATGGAGTGGGTAAATGGTCATTTAAACTCAGCCTGTATTTTCCGTGAAGATGAAATAGTTTCATCTACTTGCCTAGTCTGGGAGAGGAACTGGCAGAATATTAGTACTAAATATAGAGATCAGCATTTTTCGTATATTTTTGATTACCAGCCACCGTAAAATATAACTTATTGTACGTAAACCCACTAATATAATCTACTCATTTTGTTTCCTTTCTATTTCACTCCTTTCCTTCCCTTTCTTGTCCTTCCCTTCCTTTCCCTTCCCTTCCCTGTTCTAGTCTGTTCCATTCTATTCCTATTCCTATTCTATTCTATTCCATTCCATTTCAATTTATTCTATTTTTCATGTTTAAAAAGATGCTAGTGGACTTAACTAAATTGAATGTTGTGACCCAACAATGACTTACAACCAAGCAATGTAGAGTGACTCATACACTTCCAGTTACTTTTAAGCAGCAGTTAAAAGTCAATATCCTCTTTTGTTGCTAGCACCCCTTTTAAAATAGTATGATGGATACCACAAAACTTACTCATTTAAAGTGTAGAATTCAATAGTTTTTAGCATATTCTCTGAGTTGTGCAACCATCACCACAATTTAATTTTATAACATTTTATCATCCCCAAAGGAAATCCTGTACCCATTAAGAGTCACTCCCCATCCAACCATCTTTCCTCGTGCCAAGCCTGGATAACCACTAATTTAGTTTCTGTCTCTATAATTAGTCTCTCCTGGATATTACATATAAATAGTATTAAACAATCTTTTTGTAAGTGGCTCTTTTTAAAGTGTAGAATAATGTTTTCAAATTTTAACAATGTCATAGCAAGTATCTTTGTTTCATGAGTTTCATTTTCTAAGTTATATCCCATTTGTATAGATATATCACATTTTATTTATGCATTCATCAGTTGATGGACAATCGGGTTATTTTCAATTTTGGGTTACTATGAATAATGCTTGAACAACCATATATATTGTGTGTGTGTGTGTGCATGAGTGTGTGTGCACATGCATTCACATGTTATTTCTCTTGGGTATACACCTAAGAGTGGAATCATTGACTCATATAGTAACTATATGTTTAACATTTTGAGCAACTGCCAGACTGTTTTCCAAAGTGGCTGCACCTTTTACAGTCTCATCAGCAATGTATGAGGGTTTCAGTTTTTCCACATTTTTGCCAACACGTATTATTGTTGGTCTCTTTTATTATAGTGGGTGCAGTGGGTACAGTGGGTGCAAAATTGTATATAACTGTGATTTTGATTTGCATTTTCTTAATGACTATGCTAAACGTGTTTTCACATATTTTCATGTGCTTACTGGCCATTTGTACATCCCTGGAGCAATAGTTATTCAGATGTGTAGCCCGTTTTTTTTTTTTTACATCTTTATTGGAGTATAATTGCTTTACAATGGTGTGTTAGTTTCTGCTTTATAACAAAGTGAATCAGTTATACATATACATATGTTCCCATATCTCTTCCCTCTTGCGTCTCCCTCCCTCCCACGCTCCCTATCCCACCCCTGCAGGCAGTCACAAAGCACCGAGCTGATCTCCCTGTGCTGTGCGGCTGCTTCCCACTAGCTATCTATTTTACATTTGGTAGTGTATATATGTCCATGCCTCTCTCTCTTGCTTTGTCACAGCTTACCCCTCCCCCTCCCCATATCCTCAAGTCCATTCTCTAGTAGGTCTGTGTCTTTATTCCTGTCTTACCCCGAGGATCTCCATGACATTTTTTTATTTTTCTTAAATTCCATATATATGTGTTGGCATACGGTATTTGTCTTTCTCTTTCTGACTTACTTTACTCTGTATGACAGACTCTAGATCTATCCACCTCATTACAAATAGCTCAATTTCATTTCTTTTTATGGCTAATATTCCACTGTATATATGTGCCACATCTTCTTTATCCATTCATCCGATGATGGACACTTAGGTTGTTTCCATCTCCTGACTATTGTAAATAGAGCTGCAATGAACATTTTGGTACATGACTCTTTTTGAATTATGTTTTTCTCAGGGTATATGCCCAGTAGTGGGATTGCTGGGTCATATGGTAGTTCTATTTGTAGTTCTTTAAGGAACCTCCATACTGTTCTCCATAGTGGCTTTACCAATTCACATTCCCACCAGCAGTGCAAGAGTGTTCCCTTTTCTCCACACCCTCTCCAGCATTTATTGTTTCTAGATTTTTTGATGATGGCCATTCTGACTGGTGTGAGATGATATCTCATTGTAGTTTTGATTTGCATTTCTCTAATGATTAATGATGTTGAGCATTCTTTCATGTGTTTGTTGGCAGTCTGTATATCTTCTTTGGAGAAATGTCTATTTAGGTCTTCTGCCCATTTTTGGATTGGGTTGTTTTTTTGTTATTGAGCTGCATGAGCTACTTATAAATTTTGGAGATTAATCCTTTGTCAGTTGCTTCATTTGCAAGTATTTTCTCCCATTCTGAGGGTTGTCTTTTGGTCTTGTTTATGGTTTCCTTTACTGTGCAAAAGCTTTGAAGTTTCATTAGGTCCCATTTGTTTATTTTTCTTCTTATTTCCATTTCTCTAGGAGGTGGGTCCAAAAGGATCTTGCTGTGATTTATGTCATAGAGTGTTCTGCCTATGTTTTCCTCTAACAGTTTGATAGTTTCTGGCCTTACATTTAGGTCTTTAATCCATTTCGAGCTTATTTTTGTGTATTGTGTTAGGGAGTGTTCTAATTTCATTCTTTTACATGTACCTGTACAGCGTTCCCAGCACCACTTATTGAAGAGGCTGTCCTTTCTCCACTGTATATTCCTGCCTCCTTTATCAAAGATAAGGTGACCATATGTGCGTGGGTTTATCTCTGGGCTTTCTATCCTGCTCCACTGATCTTTCTGTTTTTGTGCCAGTACCATAATGTCTTGATTACTGTAGCTTTGTAGTATAGTCTGAAGTCAGAGAGCCTGATTCCTCCAGCTCCGTTTTTCTTTCTCAAGATTGCTTTGGCTATTCGGGGTCTTTTTTCTTTCCATACAAATTGTGAAATTATTTGTTCTAATTCTGTGAAAAATGGCAGTGGTAGTTTGGTAGGGATTGCGTTGAATCTGTAGATTGCTTTGGGTAGTAGAGTCATTTTCACAATGTTGATTCTTCCAATCCAAGAAAATGGTATATCTCTCCATCTATTTGTATCATCTTTAATTTCTTTCATCAGTGTGTTATAATTTTCTGCATACAGGTCTTTTGTCTCCTTAGGTAGGCTTATTCCTAGATATTTTATTCTTTTTATTGCAATGGTAAATGGGAGTGTTTTCTTGATTTCACGTTCAGATTTTTCATCATTAGTGTATAAGAATGCCAGAGATTTCGTGCAGTAATTTTGTATCCTGCTAGTTTACCAAATTCATTGATTAGCTCTAGTAGTTTACTGGTAGCATCTTTAGGATTCTCTACGTATAGTATCATGTCATATGCAAACAGTGACAACTTTACTTATTATTTTCTGATTTGGATTCCTTTTATTTCCTTTTCTTCTCTGATTGCTGTGGCTAAAACTTCCAAAACTATGTTGAATAAAATTGGTGAGAGTGGGAAACCTTGTCTTGTTCCTGATTTTAGTGTAAATGCTTTCAGTTTTTCACCATTGAGGATGATGTTGGCTGTGGGTTTGTCATATATGGCCTTTATTGTGTTGAGGAAAGTTCCCTCTATGCCTACTTTCTGGAGGGTTTTTAGCATAAGTGGGTGTTGAATTGTGTGGAATGCTTTCTCTGCATCTATTGAGATGATCATATGGTTTTTCTCCTTCAATTTGTTAATATGGTGTATCACGTTGATTGATTTGCATATATTGAAGAATCCTTGCATTCCTGGAATAAACCCCACTTGATCATGGTGTATGATCCTTTTAATGTGCTGTTGGATTCTGTTTGCTAGTGTTTTGTTGAAGATTTTTGCATCTATGTTCATCAGTGATATTCCCGTGTAGTTTTCTTTCTTTGTGACATCCTTGTCTGGTTTTGGTATCAAGGTGATGCTGGCCTTATAGAATGAGTCTGGGAGTGTTCCTCCCTCTGCTATATTTTGGAAGAGGTTGAGAAGGATAGGTGTTAGCTCTTCTCTAAATGCTTGACAGAATTCACCTGTGAAGCCATCTGGTCCTGGGCTTTTGTTTGTTGGAAGATTTTTAATCACAGTTTCAATTTCAGTGCTTGTGATTGGTCTGTTCATATGTTCTATTTCTTCGTGATTCAGTCTTGGCAGGTTGTGCATTTCTAAGAACTTGTCCATTTCTTCCAGGTTGTCCATTTTATTGGCATAGAGTTGCTTATAGTAATCTCTCATGATCTTTTGTATTTCTGCAGTGTCAGTTGTTACTTCTCCTTTTTCATTTCTAATTGTATTGATTTGAGTCTTCTCCCTTTTTTTCTTGATGAGTCTGGCTAATGGTTTATCAGTTTTCTTTATCTTCTCAAAGAACCAGCTTTTAGTTTTATTGATCTTTGTTACTGTTTCCTTCATTTCTTTTTCATTTATTTCTGATCTGATCTTTATGATTTCTTTCCTTCTGCTAACTTTGGGGGTTTTTTGTTCTTCTTTCTCTAATTGCTTTAGGTGCAAGTTTAGTTGTTTATTTGAGATGTTTCCTGTTTCTTAAGGTAGGATTGTATTGCTATAAACTTCCCTCTTAGAACTGCTTTTGCTACATCACATAGGTTTTGGGTCGTCGTGTTTCCATCGTCATTTGTTTCTAGATATTTTTAAATTTCTTCTTTGATTTCTTCAGTGATCACTTCGTTATTAAGTAGTGTATTGTTTAGCCTCCATGTGTTTGTATTTTTTACAGATCTTTTCCTGTAATTGATATCTAGTCTCATAGCATTGTGGTTGGAAAAGATGCTTGATACAAGTTCAATTTTCTTAAATTTACCAAGGCTTGATTTGTGACCCAAGATATGATCTATCCTGGAGAATGTTCCATGAGCACTTGAGAAAAATGTGTATTCTGTTGTTTTTGGATGGAATGTCCTATAAATATCAATTAAGTCCATCTTGTTTAATGTATCATTTAAAGCTTGTGTTTCCTTATTTATTTTCATTTTGGATGATCTGACCATTGGTGAAATTGGGGTGTTAAAGTCCGCTACTATGATTGTGTTACTGTCGATTTCCCCTTTTATGGCTGTTAGTATTTGCCCTATGTATTGAGGTGCTCCTATGATGGGTGCATAAATATTTACAATTGTTATATCTTCTTCTTGGATCGATGCCTTGAGCATTATGTAGTGTCCTTCTGTGTCTCTTCTAATAGTCTTTATCTTAAAGTCTATTTTGTCTGATATGAGAATTGCTACTCCAGCTTTCTTTTGATTTCCATTTGCATGGAATATCTTTTTCCATCCCCTTACTTACAGTCTGTATGTGTCTCTAGTTCTGAAGTGGGTCTCTTGTAGATAGCATGTTTTTGGGTCTTGTTTTTGTATCCATTCCGCCAATCTCTCTCTCGGGAGCATTTAGTCCATTTACATTTAAGGTAATTATCGATATGTATGTTCCTATTCCCGTTTCCTTAACTGTTTTGGGTTCGTTATTGTAGGTCATTTCCTTCTCTTGTGTTTCTTGCCTAGAGAAGTTCCTTTAGCATTTGTTGTAAAGCTGGTTTGGTGGTGCTGAACTCTCTCAGCTTTTGCTTGTCTGTAAAGGTTTTAATTTCTCCATCAAATCTGAATAAGATCCTTGCTGGGTAGAGTTATCTTGGCTGCTGGTTTTTCTCCTTCATCACTTTAAATATGTCCTGCCAGTCCCTTCTGACTTGCAGAGTTTCTGCTGAAAGATCAGCGGTTAACCTAATGGGGATCCCCTTGTGTGTTATTTATTGTTTTTCCCTTGCTGATTTTAATATGTTTTCTTTGTATTTAATTTTTGACAGTTTGATTAATATGTGTCTTGGCATATTTCTCCTTGGACTTATCCTGTATGTGCTCTCTGTGCTTCCTGGACTTGATTAAGTATTTCCTTTCCCATATTAGTGAAGTTTTCACGTATAATATCTTCAAATACTTTCTCAGCCCCTTTCTTTTACTGTTCTTCTTCTGGACCCCCTATAATTCGAATGTTGGTGTGTTTAATGTTGTCCCAGAAGTCTCTGAGACTCTCCTCTGTTCTTTTCATTCTTTTATCTTTCTTCTGCTCTGCAGTAGTTATTTCCACTATTTTATCTTCCAGGTCACTTATCCGTTCTTCTGCCTCAGTTATTCTGCTATGGATCCCATCTGGAGTATTTTTAATTTCACTTATTGTGTTGTTCACCGTTGCTTGTTTCATCTTTAGTTCTTCTAGGTCCTTGTTAAATGTTTCTTGCATTTTCTCTCTTCTATTTCCAAGATTTTGGATCATCTTTACTATCATTTCTGAATTCTTTTTCAGGTAGACTGCCTATTTCCTCTTCATTTGTTAGGTCTGGTGGGTTTTTATCTTGCTCCTTCATCTGCTGTGTGTTTTTCCTGTCTTCTCATTTTGCTTGTCTTACTGTGTTTGGGGTCTCCTTTGTGCATGCTGCAGGTTCGTAGTTCCCATTGTTTTTGGTGTCTGTCTGTCCCCAGTGGCTAAGGTTGGTTCAGTGGGTTGTGTAGGCTTCCTGGTGGAGGGGACTAGTGCCTGTGTTCTGGTGGATGAGGCTGGATCTTGTCTTTCTGGTGGGCAGGTCCACGTCTGGTGGTGTGTTTTGGGGTGTCTGTGGACTTATTATGATTTTAGGCAGCCTCTCTGCTAATGGGTGGTGTTGGGTTCCTGTCATGCTAGTTGTTTGGCATAGGGTGTCCAGCACTGTAGCTTGCTGGTCGTTCAGTGAAGCTCAGTGCTGGTGTTGAGATGGAGATCTCTGGGAGAGTTTCACCATTCTATATTACGTGGAGCTGGGAGGTGTCTTGTGGCCCAGTGTCCTGAATTTGGCTCTCCCACCTCAGAGGCACAGCTCTGATTGCTGGCTGCAGCACCAAGTGCCTTTCATCCACACGGCTCCTCAGAATGGGATGATTCATTGTCTATTCAGGTATTCCACAGATGCAGGGTACATCAAGTTGATTGTGGAGATTTAATCCACTGCTCCTGCGGCTGCTGGGAGAGATTTCCCTTTCTCTTCTTTGTTCTCACAACTCCTGGGGCTCAGCTTTGGATTCGGCCCTGCCTCTGCGTGTAGGTTGCTGGAGGGCGTCTGTTCTTCACTCAGACAGGACGGGGACAGGGTTAAAGGAGCCACTGCTTCGGGGACTGTGGCTCACTCAGGCCGGGAGGACGGAGGGGTACGGAGTGTGGGGCAAGCCTGTGGCGGCAGAGGCCGGCGGGATGTTGTACAAGCCTGAGGCACGGCTTGCATTCTCCCGGGGATGTTGTCCCTGGATCCCGGGACCCAGGCAGTGGCGGGCTGCACAGGCTCCCCGGAAGTGGTGTGTGGATAGTGACCTGTGTTCGCACACAGGCTTCTTGATGGTGTTAGCAGCAGGTTTAGCATCTTATGCCCGTTTCTGGGGTCCACGCTTTCAGCTGCGGCTCGCGCCCGTCTCTGGAGCTCCTTTAAGCAGCGCTCTTAATCCCCTCTCCTCGTCCACCAGGAAACAAAGAGGGAAGAAAAATTCTCTTGCCTCTTCGGCAGGCCCAGACTTTTCCCGGACTCCTTCCCAGCTAGCCGTGGCGCACTTACACCCTGCAGGCTGTGTTCACTCTGCCAACCCCACTTCTCTCCCTGCACTCCGACCGAAGCCTGAGCCTCAGCTCCCAGCCCCGCCCACCCTGGCAGGTGCGCAGACAAGCCTCTCGGGCTGGTGAGTGCCGGTAGGCACCGATCCTCTGTGCGGGAATCTCTCTGCTTTGCCCTCCGCACCCCTGTGGCTGCACTCTCCTCCGCGGCTCCGAAGCTTCCCCCCTCCGCCACCCGTAGTCTCCGCCCGTGAAGGGTCTTCCTAGTGTGTGGAAACCTTTCCTCCTTCACGGCTCCCTCCCACTGGTGCAGGTCCCGTCCCTATTCTTTTGTCTCTGTTTATTCTTTTTTCTTTTGCCCTACCCAGGTATGTGGGGATTTTCTTGCCTTTTGGGAGGTCTGAGGTCTTCTGCCAGCATTTAGTAGGTGTTCTGTAGGAGTTGTTCCACGTGTAGCTATATTTCTGGTGTATCTGTGGGGAGGAAGGTGATCTCCGCGTCTTACTCTTCCGCCATCTTCCCGTCGTCAAGTAACCCATTTTTAAGTGGATCGTTTGTCTTTTTATTACCGAGTTATGAATTATTTACGTATTCTGAATAAAAGTCCCTCATCAGATAGATAATTTGGAAATATTTTCTCCCATCTGTGGGCTGCCTTTTCACTTTTTAATGGTATTAATTGTAGCACAAAAGTTTTTCATTTTGATAAAATGCCATCTATGTTTTTCTTTTGTCATTTGTGCTTTTGGTGTCATACCTAAAAAAGGATCACCTAATACAAAGTGACAAAGATTTACTCCTATATTTTCTTCTAAGCATTCTATAGTTTTAGCTCTGATATTTATACCTACAATTAATTTGTTGTAATTTTTGTGTCCAGTACCTTTTTTTTTTTTTTTTCTTTTTTTTTTTTTTTTTGCGGTACGCGGGCCTCTCACTGTCGTGGCTTCTCCCGTTGCGGAGCACAGGCTCCAGACGCGCAGGCTCAGCGGCCATGGCTCACGGGCCCAGCCGCTCCGCAGCATGTGGGATCTTCCCGGACCGGGGCACGAACCCATGTCCCCTGCATCGGCAGGCGGACTCTCAACCACTGCACCACCAGGGAAGCCCGCCAGTACCTTTTTGAATGAAGTTCACTAAGAGAGAAGTAGAGAATAAGTTTGTGACACCATTAAAAAATCTAACAAAGTAATAACAGAAATAAAGAAAAAAATAGAGAAAGCGTAGGCATACATATATAATAAATACATTTTGGTTAGCTAGTAATGAAAGATGACAGTGCAAAGCTTATAACTGAGTGGAGAAAATGAGTCTCAAACCATTAGAATAGTTGGATTTTCCTACGTAGGAAGAGTGAAGTGGAGGGGAAAGATGAGTGTTTCCAGGTAATGAAGATTAAGCTCCCTCATAAAGCAGGTAAGTCAAAAGGTGTTGAGTAGAATGTTCAGATTTGACTGCAGTGTGTTAAAAAGAAGTAATTATTTCTTAGCTGTATGAAAATTTTTAGCTATGAGGTGTTGCTATCCTTAATCCCTACTAGTTTTAGAGGTCGATCTCAACTCTTCCCTTTTCATCATAGTACACCAGCTTTCAAATTAGAAATGTCCTGGTCTTTTAGAAGCTATTTAAATAACCATCTTCAAACTTAAGAGGTTGAACGTATTTTCTTTCAAATGTATCTGTTCTCCCCTCTTGTTAATAGACGAGTTGACAAGTGACGGGAAAATGTGAGTGTTCTCCTTGTATTGAATTAATCTCCAAAAGCAAATTACTCAGTGAACTCTTCCACCCCTCTCATATTCTAATATAAAAACAAATGATGCCTTACTTCACTCTGTATGACTGAAAGAGAAAAACAAATACCATATGCTAACACATATATATGGAATCTAAAAAAAAAAGGTTCTGAAAAACCTAGGGGCAGGACAGGAATAAAGATGCAGATGTAGATAATGGACTTGAGGACACGGGGAGGAGGAAGGGTAAGCTGGGACAAAGTGAGAGACATATATATGCTACCAAATGTAAAATAGATAGCTAGTGGGAAGCAGCCGCATAGCACAGGGAGATCAGCTCGGTGTTTTGTGACCACCTAGAGGGGTGGGATAGGGAGGGTGGGAGAGAGATGCAAGAGGGAAGGGATATGGGGGATATATGTATACATATAGCTGATTCACTTTGTTATACAGCAGAAACTAACACATCATTGTAAAGCAATTTTACTCCAATAAAGATGATAAAAAAAAAATGCTGCATGAGGAAACCATAAACTGAAGTCATCAGCCCAAATGATGTTGAGGTGGAATGCTTACTGTCCATCAAATATGATAATCCTTGGATCAGTACAGGAGTGGCACTAGCCTTGTCAGAACGTCTGGAACTGTGACCTGATTAAAATGAAAAGCCTAATGAACAGAATCTATGCAGCAGCTTCCCTTCATTATTCTCTCCCCACAAAACGTCACAGGTAGCATCTGGTGTCAAGGACAAATCATATTCTGACTTATATCCACACTAAACACTTTTGCAGCCATAAAACATGCTGCAAACTGGCTCAGAGACATCCATTTTTAAACAGCTGACATTAATGATGTATATTTAGAGGGAGCAAAAAGCTATATTTTGCCCCTTTCAGTATACTATATTTTCTCCTGAAATCTTTTTGGACGAAAACTTGTGCATCAAACTTCCTTTTAAGAAGAAATAGCCCCTCTGGAGTATGGAGGGTGATATTTCCTCATTTAAGAGCCTGAAGTGTGCTATAAGATGTGAAATGCAATTATGTACCATTAGCATGTTTTTGTAAATAGTAAACATCCCAAACTGTTATATTTTACTGTACAAAGCTTGATTAATTAACTTGCCATGTAGTTTACAACTAGTGTTTTTAAAATATACAATAAAAAGTGCAAGTGCAGAAAGAGGCAGAGCAATATGAATATTTCTTAGAAGCAAAAAAAAAAAAAAAAAATACCATTTCAGGTATCAAGCACCAATAAACAAACTGAAATAATGCCTGAGAATTTATATGAAAATATGGCAATAATTTCATTTGTCTGATGTAAATGAAGTCTATCAAAAGTAGACACATTAATTTAAAATTAGCTAGAATTACGGTAATAAATGTGGTGTTTTAGCAATGTGTTTTAATAAACAAACCATGTAATACTGCAGAACAGAAAACAACTCACACATATGTGTAGGCTTAGTAAAAAATGGACTATGGAGATTTCCTTATTATTTAACAAGTATCTGTCTATGTTCATATAGTTTCAGTAAAACAAAGTTTAATTTAAAACCCAACATTATTATGTACACATTCTAAAATCCAGTTTGAATAAAGTATGACATTTAAATTCACCTTTAAAGCAACATTACTTTTGTCTAATAGGAAAATTTAAAATACCCTAACATAAGTTCAGTTTTTGATATGTCACATTTAATTTGTATTCCTATATTCATTATTCTCAATTTTATTAGATCACATTCCTTATGTAGCCTGAGAGAAGGGGATTTAAGAAATGCTCTGTGGAGAATGAAATTGTAAATGTTTGGTAGCAGGGGCTGCCTTCATTTAGAAAACTAGAAAGCATGCAGAAGTATGTATCTTTGAGAAAAGAACATGGGTTTGGGGTCGTGGAGACCTAAAACCAAATGTGATTGCCAGAATTTCCTAGGTATGTTATCATAGACATTTTAGTTAACTTCTTTATATCTTCATTTTCTAATATATATGGGAACTAATAATAAGTACCTTGTAGATTTGTTTTGAGGTTTAGTCTTAATGGATTTAAATAAAGTAAATAGCAAATAAATTTTGCTATTTAGGTCAAATTGCTGACCTTGTTGTTTTTTTTTCAGTATGTGGTTAAGGTGTTCATATTTTATAACCCCAATTTGGGGCACATGGTCTGACTTGTATCTGCTAAATGGTATAACCTTTGAAATGGTGGCTATGCTAGATAATCTTGGTTTTATAGCTGCTCCATATGTAGTTGTAGTTCAATAAGTAATAAAATCAAAGACTATTTCAAACAATTCTAAAAAAATAGCTACTATACCAATATTATCTGCAAAAAATTCTTCATAAGTTTTCATTGTGGGTCTATTGTCGGAGATAATTTTTTGCATGAACATAAGAGTCCTGGGGGCAGAGCAGATGAAAAAGACTTATGTTGGTATGTTTAGAGGGTGCGGGACACAATATCAACTTGCTTTGTCCCCCCACCTGAGATAAAATTTTTCAGGTTCTTTCTCTGCCATTCAAGTCTGGAGCTCAGGTGAATATTCCTGGGGAGCCCTAAACCATGGGAGGGCTCATGAAGAAGAAGACCAAGAAGATTTTCTTCAGATTTTTCTTTTAGCCTATATCCTTATAAGTGATTCCTGTCCCTACATTTTTATTTTGTTATGTTATTATTTAAATTTCTAGTCTTTCTTAAAAACTCTATTTGAGTTTATTTTTGGTTTACACAAGTAGTTTTCTTTTTTTTCTTCAACATTTAAAATTTTTTCACACTGTATTATCTTTCTCTTAGCATTATGAAATTCTCTTAGCTAATTAACTTTTTATATCTATTAAATTTCATTTTAATTCATTTTCTTTTTATTGAATACATTGTCTATTTTGATTTATTTTTTCTTATTAGTATTGCTTTATTTTTGTTAAATAATAAGGGAGGTACAACACCTGGGCATGCTCAGTTTAGCTCTAAGAGCTAAGACATGCCTTAAATTAGAAGACTGGTCTATTTTGTCTTCCTCTAATGATCTTTTTAGGATCCTCCTAGTTTCATGTAGTGGTCCTCTGAAGCTAAACCACTAACTCCTGAATAACTAAGTTTGTAAATGCAACAGCATACCCTGACCAAAATTCTTTCTGAATCAACAGTAGGCTCAATCAAAATATCACCCTATGACATTTGTTTAAAAAGTTTCTGAATTCTCACATATTAAAAACATTTACTCATTTTACACATGGTATTTGAAATCCATAGTTTCTACCCTATGGAATTACTCATTATTCTTTAACACATGGAAACAGATCACTGCACAATAGGACAAGGATTCAAAGGCTGATTTCCATTCAGGAAGGATCCTTATAACACGAACGCCCATATTGTATTTATAATTTAAAAAATCAATGACTTTTGAATCATCTACTAGAACTCCTAATGAGAAATAAGAAAGAATTATTAAGAAAACTGAATTACAGGAGTGATCGGGGAAGATGGCGGAAGAGTAAGATGTGAAAATCACCTTCCTCCCCACAGATACACCAGAAATATATCTACACGTGGAACAACTCCTACAGAACACCTACTGAACGCTGCTAGAAGACCTCAGACCTGCCAAAAGGCAAGAAACTCCCCACATACCTGGGTAGGGCAAAAGTAAAAAGAATAAACAGAGACAAAAGGATAGGGACGGGACCTGCACCTAGTGGGAGGGAGCTGTGGAGGAAAGGTTTCCACACACTAGGAAGCCGTTTCACAGGCGGAGACTGTAGGTGGCGGAGTGGGGAAACTTCGGGGCCGCGGAGGAGAGTGCAGCCACAGGGGTGCGGAGGGCAAAGCGGAGAGATTCCCGCACAGAGGATCTGAGCCGACTGGCACTCACCAGCCCGAGAGGCTTGTCTGCTCACCCGCTGGGGTGGGCAGGGCTGGGAGCTGAGGCTCGGGCTTCGGTCTGAGTGCAGGGAGAGGACTGGGGTTGGTGGCGTGAACACAGCCTGAAGGGGGTTAGTGCGCCACGGCTAGCCGGGAGGGAGTCCGGGAAAAGTCTGGACCTGCCGAAGAGGCAAGAGACTTTTTCTTCCCTCTTTGTTTCCTGGTGCGCGAGGAGAGGGGATTAAGAGCGCTGCTTAAAGGAGCTCCAGAAATGGGCGCGAGCCACGGCAGAAAGCGCGGACCCCAGAGACGGGCATGAGACGCTAAGGCTGCTGCTGCTGCCGCCAACAAGAAGCCTGTGTGCGAACACAGGTCACTATCCACACCCCCCTTCCGGGGAGCCTGTGCAGCTCGCCACTGCCAGGGTCCCGGGATCCAGGGACAACTTCCCCGGGAGAGCGCACGGCGCGCCTCAGGCTGGTGCAACGTCACGCCGGCCTCTGCCGCCGCAGGCTCGCCCCGCATCTGCACCCCTCCATCCCTGAGTGAGCCAGAATCCCTGAAGCAGCTGCTCCCTTAAACCCGTCCTGTCTGAGCGAAGAACAGACGCCCTCCAGCAACCTACACGCAGAGGCGAGGCCAAATCCAAAGCTGAGCACCGGGAGCTGTGAGGACAAAGAAGAGAAAGGGAAATCTCTCCCAGCAGTCTCAGGAGCAGCAGATTAAAGCTCCACAGTCAACTTGATGTACCCTGCATCTGTGGAATACATGAATAGACAACGAATCATCCCAAATTGAGGAGGAGGACTTTGAGAGCAAGATTTACTACATTTTCCCCTTTTCCTCTTTTTGTGAGTGTGTATGCATATTCTTCTGTGTGAGACTTTGTCTGTATAGCTTTGCTGTCACCATTTGTCCTAGGGTTCTATGGGTCCGTTTTTTTTTCCTTAATAATTTTTATTTTAATAACTTTTTTATTTTATCTTCCTTTTTTATTTTATCTTCTTTTCTTTCTTTCTTTTCGTTCTTCCTTCCTTCCTTCCCTCCCCCCTCCGTTCTTCCTTCCTTTCTTTCTTTCTTTCTTTCTTTCCCTTCCTTCCTTCCTACCTACTTTTTCTCCCTTATATTCTGAGCCGTGTGGATGAAAGGCTCTTGCTGCTGCAGCCAGGAGTCAGTGTTGTGCCTCTGAGATGGGAGAGCCAACTTTAGGACACTGGACCACACGACACCTCCCAGCTCCACGTAATATCAAACGGCGAAAATCTCCCAGAGATCTCCATCTCAACACCAGCACCCAGCTTCACTGAACAACCAACAAGCTACAGTGCTGGACACCCTATGCCAAACAACTGGCAAGACAGGAACACAACCCCACCCATTAGTGGAGAGGCTGCCTAAGATCATCATAAGTCCACGGACACCCCAAAACACACCACCAGACGTGGACCTGCCCACCAGAAAGACAAGATCCAGCCTCATCCACTAGAACACAGGCACTAGTCCCCTCCACCAGGAAGCCTACACAACCCACTGAACCAACCTTAGCCACTGGGGACAGACAGACACCAAAAACAATGGGAACTACGAACCTGCAGCATGCACAAAGGAGACCCCAAACACAGTAAGACAAGCAAAATGAGAAGACAGGAAAAACACACAGCAGATGAAGGAGCAAGATAAAAACCCACCAGACCTAACAAATGAAGAGGAAATAGGCAGTCTACCTGAAAAAGAATTCAGAAATGATAGTAAAGATGATCCAAAATCTTGGAAATAGAAGAGAGAAAATGCAAGAAACATTTAACAAGGACCTAGAAGAACTAAAGATGAAACAAGCAACGGTGAACAACACAATAAGTGAAATTAAAAATACTCCAGATGGGATCCATAGCAGAATAACTGAGGCAGAAGAACGGATAAGTGACCTGGAAGATAAAATAGTGGAAATAAATACTGAAGAGCAGAATAAAGAAAAAAGAATGAAAAGAACTGAGGACAGTCTCAGAGACCTCTGGGACAACATTAAACGCACCAACATTCGAATTATAGGGGTTCCAGAAGAAGAAGAGAAAAAGGAAGGGGCTGAGAAAATATTTGAAGAGATTATAGTTGAAAACTTCCCTAATATGGGAAAGGAAATACTTAAGTCCAGGAAGCACAGAGAGTCCCATACAGGATAAATCCAAGGAGAAATATGCCAAGACACATATTAATCAAACTGTCAAAAATTTAATACAAAGAAAACATATTAAAAGCAGCAAGGGAAAAACAACAAATAACACACAAGGGAATCCCCATAACAGCTGATCTTTCAGCAGAAATTCTACAAGCCAGAAGGGACTGGCAGGACATATTTAAAGTGATGAAGGAGAAAAAGCTGCACCCACGATTACTCTACCCAGCAAGGATCTCATTCAGATTTGATGGAGAAATTAAAACCTTTACAGACAAGCAATAGTTGAGAGAGTTCAGCACCACCAAAGCAGCATTACAACAAATGCTAAAGGACCTTCTCTAGGCAAGAAACACAAGAGAAGGAAAAGACCTACAATAACAAACACATAACAATTAAGAAAATGGGAAAAGGAACATACATATTGCTAATTACCTTAAATGTAAATGGACTAAATGCTCCCACCAAAAGACAAGACTGGCTGAATGGATACAAAAACATGACCCATATATATGCTGTCTACAAGAGACCCACTTCAGACCTAGGGACACATACAGACTGAAAGTGAGGGGATGGAAAAAGATATTCCATGCAAATGGAAACCAAAAGAAAGCTGGGGTAGCAATTCTCATATCAGACAAAATAGACTTTAAAATAAAGACTATTAGAAGAGACAAAGAAGGACACTACATAATGATCAAGGGATCGATCCAAGAAGATATAACAATTGTAAATATTTATGCACCCAACATAGGAGCACCTCAATACATAAGGCAAATACTAACAGCCATAAAAGGGGAAATCGACAGTAACACACTCATAGTAGGGGACTTTAACACCCCACTTTCACCAAAGGACAGATCATCCAAAATGAAAATAAAGAAGGAAACACAAGCTTTAAATGATACATTAAACAAGATGGACTTAATTGATATTTATAGGACATTCCATCCAAAAACAACAGAATACACATTTTTCTCAAGTGCTCATGGAACATTCTCCAGGATAGATCATATCTTGGGTCACAAATCAAGCCTTGGTAAATTTAAGAAAATTGAACTTGTATCAAGCATCTTTTCCAACCACAATGCTATGAGACTAGATATCAATTACAGGAAACGATCTGTAAAAAATACAAACACATGGAGGCTAAACAATACACTACTTAAAACGAAGTGACCACTGAAGAAATCAAAGAAGAAATTAAAAAATACCTAGAAACAAATGACAATGGAGACACGACAACCCAAAACCTATGTGATGTAGCAAAAGCAGTTCTAAGAGGGAAGTTTATAGCAATACAATCCTACCTTAAGAAACAGGAAACATCTCGAATAAACAACCTAAACTTGCACCTAAAGCAATTAGAAAAAGAAGAACAAAAAACCCCCAAAGTTAGCAGAAGGAAAGAAATCATAAAGATCAGATCAGAAATAAATGAAAGGGCTTCTCTGGTGGCACAGTGGTTGAGAGTCTGCCTGCCGATACAGGAGACACGGGTTCGTGCCCTGGTCCGGGAGGATCCCACATGCCATGGAGCGGCTAGGCCCGTGAGCCATGGCTGCTGAGCCTGCACATCTGGAGCCTGTGCTCCGCAATGGGAGAGGCCACAACAGTGAGAGGCCCACGTACAGAAAAAAAAAAAAAAAAAAAAAAGAAAAGAAATGAAAAAGAAATGAAGGAAAGAATAGCAAAGATCAATAAAACTAAAAGCTGGTTCTTTGAGAAGATAAACAAAATGGATAAACCATTAGCCAGACTTATCACGGAAAAGAGGGAGAAGACTCAAATCAATAGAATTAGAAATGAAAAGGAGAAGTAACAACTGACACTGCAGAAATACAAAAGACCATGACAGATTACTACAAGCAACTCTATGCCAATAAAATGGACAACCTGGAAGAAATGGACAAAATCTTAGAAAAACACAACCTGCCAAGACTGAATCAGGAAGAAATAGAAAATATGAACAGAACAATCACCAGCAGTGAAATTGAAACTGTGATTAAAAATCTTCCAACAGGGCTTCCCTGCTGGCGCAGTAGTTGAGAGCCTGCCTGCCAATGCAGGGGTCACGGGTTCGTGCCCCGGTCCGGGAAGATCCCACATGCCGCAGAGCGGCTGGGCCCGTGAGCCATGGCTGCTGAGCCTGCGCGTCCAGATCCTGTGCTGCACAATGGGAGAGGCCACAACAGTCAGAGGCCCATGTACCGCAAAAAAGAAAAAGAAAAAGAAAAAAAAATCTTCCAACAAGCAAAAGCCCAGGACCAGATGGCTTCACAGGTGAATTCTATCAAACATTTAGAGAAGAGGTAACACCTATCATTCTCAAACTCTTCCAAAATATCGCAGACAGAGGAACACTCCCAAACTCATTCTACGAGGCCACAATCACCCTGATACCAAAACCAGACAAGGATGTCACAAAGAAAGAAAACTACAGGCCAATATCACTGATGAACATAGATGCAAAAATCCTCAACAAAATACTAGCAATCAGAATCCAACAGCACATTAAAAGGATCATACACCACGATCAAGTGAGGTTTATTCCAGGAATGCAAGGATTCTTCAATATATGCAAATCAATCAACGTGATACACCATATTAACAAACTGAAGGAGAAAAACCATATGATCATCTCAATAGATGCAGAGAAAGCTTTCCACACAATTCAACACCCATTTATGATAAAAACCCTGCAGAAAGTAGGCATAGAGGGAACTTTCCTCAACACAATAAAGGCCATATATGACAAACCCACAGCCAACATCATCCTCAATGGTGAAAAACTGAAAGCATTTACACTAAAATCAGGAACAAGACAAGGTTGCCCACTCTCACCACTCTTATTCAACATAGTTTTGGAAGTTTTGGCCACAGAAATCAGAGAAGAAAAGGAAATAAAAGGAATCCAAATTGGAAAAGAAGAACGAAAGCTGTCACTGTTTGCATATGACATGATACTATGCATAGAGAATCCTAAAGATGCTACCAGAAAACTACTAGAGCTAATCAATGAATTTGGTAAACTAGCAGGATACAAAATTAAAGCACAGAAATCTCTGGCATTCCTATACACTAATGATGAAAAATCTGAAAGTGAAATCAAGAAAACACTCCTATTTACCACGGCAAGAAAAAGGATAAAATATCTAGGAATAAACCTACCTAAGGAGACAAAAGACCTGTATGCAGAAAATTATAAGACACTGATGAAAGAAATTAAAGATGATACAAACAGATGGAGACATATACCATTTTCTTAGATTGGAAGAATCAACATTGTGAAAATGACTCTACTACCCAAAGCAATCTACAGATTCAATGCAATCCCTATCAAGCTACCACTGCCATTTTTCACAGAACTAGAACAAATAATTTCACAATTTGTATGGAAAGAAAAAAGACCCCGAATAGCCAAAGCAATCGTACGAACGAAAAACGGAGCTGGAGGAATCAGGCTCCCTGACTTCAGACTATACTACAAAGCTACAGTAATCAAGACAGTATGGTACTGGCACAAAAACAGAAAGATAGATCAATGGAACAGGATAGAAAGCCCAGAGATAAACCCATGCACATATGGTCACCTTATCTTTAATAAAGGAGGCAGGAATGTACAGTGGAGAAAGGACAGCCTCTTCAATAAGTGGTGCTGGGAAAACTGGACAGGAACATGTAAAAGTATGAGATTAGATCACTCCCTAACACCATACACAAAAATAAGCTCAAAATGGATTAAAGACCTAAATGTAAGGCCAGAAACTATCAAACTCTCAGAGGAAAACATAGGCAGTACACTCTATGACAGAAATCACAGCAAGATCTTTGTTGACTCACTTCCCAGAGAAATGGAAATAAAAACAAAAATAAACAAATGGGACCTAATGAAACTTCAAAGCTTTTGCACAGCAAAGGAAACCATAAACAAGACCAAAAGACAACCCTCAGAATGGGAGAAAATATTTGCAAATGAAGCAACTGACAAAGGATTAATCTCCAAAATTTATAAGCAGCTTATGCAGCTCAATAACAAAAAAACAAAGAAGCCAATCCAAAAATGGGCAGAAGACCTAAATAGACATTTCTCCAAAGAAGATATACAGACTGCCAACAAACACATGAAAGAATGCTCAACATCATTAATCATTAGAGAAATGCAAATCAAAACTACAATGAGATATCATCTCACACCAGTCAGAATGGCCATCATTAAAAAATCTAGAAACAATAAATGCTGGAGAGGGTGTGGAGAAAAGGGAACACTCTTGCACTGCTGGTGGGAATGTGAATTGGTACAGCCACTATGGAGAACAGTATGGAGGTACCTTAAAAAACTACAAATAGAACTACCATATGACCCAGCAATCCCACTACTAGGCATATACTCTGAGAAAACCATAATTCAAAAAGAGTCATGTACCAA
Organism: Mesoplodon densirostris; assembly: GCF_025265405.1. Taxonomy (NCBI): domain Eukaryota; kingdom Metazoa; phylum Chordata; class Mammalia; order Artiodactyla; family Ziphiidae; genus Mesoplodon; species Mesoplodon densirostris. The sequence continues at coordinate 60,689,761 of NC_082668.1, forward strand.
AATGTTCATCGCAGCTCTATTTAGAATAGCCCGGAGATGGAAACAACCTAAGTGTCCATCAAGAGATGAATGGATAAAGAAGATGTGGCACATATATACAATGGAATAGTACTCAGCCATAAAAAGAAACGAAATTGAGCTATTTGTAATGAGGTGGATAGACCTGGAGTCTGTCATACAGAGTGAAGTAAGTCAGAAAGAGAAACAGAAATACCGTATGCTAACACATATATATGGAATTTAAGGGAAAAAACTGTCATGAGGAACCTGGGGGTAAGACAGGAATAAAGACACACACGTACTAGAGAATGGACTTGAGGATATGGGGAGAGGGAAGGGTTACCTGTGACAAAGCAAGAGAGAGAGGCATGGAAATATATACACTACCAAACGTAAGGTAGATATCTAGTGGGAAGCAGCCGCATAGCACAGGGAGATCAGCTCGGTCCTTTGTGACCACCTAGACGGGTGGGATAGGGAGGGTGGGAGGGAGGCAGACGCAAGAGGGAAGAGATATGGGGATATATGTATATGTATAACTGATTCAGTTTGTTATAAAGCAGAAACTAACATACCATTGTAAAGCAATTATACTCCAATAAAGAGGTAAAAAAAAAAAATAGAAAACTGAATTACAGTTAAAATCCGCTAGGTTAGAATTCGAGCTTGTGAAGAACTTGTTAAAATGCGTGTTTTTGGTACCTACTTCAGAGAATTTAGTTGGTCTTAAGTAAGGCCCAGGAATTTGAATATTTAATCAGCATGTCTCTGCGAATCTAAAGTAGGTAGTCTGCCAACTGAACTTTAAGTATCACAGTCTATAACACTGGTCTTTCAATCTTCCTTCCCTAATTTTGAGCATAAAGGAGATGTTATCCAGGTCAGAGATTTTGACAAGTGGAGTTTGTACAGAAGAGGCAGCTAGTTAGAGTTATCTAGGCAAGATGTTGATGTGTCCCAGAGGCTGCCATTCAGCTGTATTTGATTCCATCTAGTGATCAACAAGACCTGTTGTTTTCCTCCTGGATTCACAAGGAACAGCCCTTGGGGAAACAATAGTCCCAGTCCAGAGTGTTTATGAGTAGAGCTTTGGCAGTGACTTAATCCTGGCATCAATAATTCCCAGAAAATATCATACCAGCCAATGACTACAAACACTATTTGACAGACAGAAGTTAAATTGGTTGCAAACAACTCCATAGGCTGTAGAACATTGGTACCCCTGATACTGAACACAAGTAGTGTGCCCAGACCTTCCTTGTCATGACTATATTTTTCCCTTAGAGTCAGAAAGTTAACAGGACAAAATCCACAAATACAATGAAATTCCTGTTCTAAAAGTCATGTACCGCAGGTCTGAAATAAAGCTTATTCTATGCAAGACTTCACTTTACTTAGACGTAAGTTGTGGCTGCTCTAATACTTTTGTTAGTTTTAGACAATTCCATGAGATGGTGCCTTTTTCTTCTGAATTTATATATATTTCTTGCATATCATTCTTTTCGAGTTGGTGCAAACAGGTAATCTTCAGTGAGCCACAACGAGGAAACGGAACCTTTCACGCTGTTGCTCACGTAATGGTCATCACTGAATTGTGCTTCATGGTCAAGACTCCATTATCAGACAGCACTGTGAGAACCAGCACTATGAATTCCACTTCTTTAAGCTTTGAAGTTGTTAATGAGAAATTGTCCATTTATCCCCACAGTATGATGCCACAAAGCATGCAAAGACATTTCTTAGAGTGTAACCTGAGGAGGGCCCACTGTAACTACTTTTTAAATAATAAAAGTTAGTAAAAGCACACATCTCACTTTCTCAGCAGTGTCTTCCAGAAAGGGCAGAGTCAGTGTGATAATATTGGTTTTCCTTTTTCTTTTCGTTTTAGTTTTTCATTGTTGCCCCAAACTTTAGGTGTGAAGAATTGCATTGTTTGAATCAATATTCCTTAGTTGGTAGCATAATTTCTTCACTGATCCAAGTAATAACCCACTTTTTATTTTTTTATACACTTTATCCTCCATTCCCAGTTCTGTTTCCTTTTCCAACAAATATTCATTATAACATATCTAAGGTGAATGTTTCTAATCTATTTCCTTGCTGTTACTAGTATGTGTAAAATCCACACACCATGAATAATAATATTTACTGCTTGCTCTAAGATATTATATTAAAGTGTATCCCACCACAGGTCTCCTTTGGCAACAGTTTTTTGTCAATATTATTTTTTTTAAATCCATCTATGCTGCTATTTACAAGTCAGTTTACTGTTTCGAAGTGTTATATAGCATTTCATCATACTTTTATTAATTTATTCCGTCACTGATGGAATGAGGCTTTTTCCATTTTTTTGCTATTATGAACTATTATGAATATCTTCATATATTTATGTGAAACTCAAAGCAAAAGAATTACAAGTGACGATATTATTGTTATTTGCACATGCTACTATTTTCTACGTAGAAAATCCAAAATAATAAATTTAAATAAATAAGGGTTATTTTTTAAAAAGTTTAACAGGGTATCTGAATACAAGATCAATATATAAAAAGCAGTAATGCTTTTATCAATAATTACTATTAAAGTTTTTCTTTATACCTTCAAATTCTACTTTCTCTTCTTTGTTCCAATTTCTATATTATACTTTTCATTTCACAGTTTCTTTCTGATACACTGAGAAAAAATTACCTTAATCCAAATTTGGCTTTGTCTACTATTCAGCACAAGTACTGACTATTTTTTTAATTAAAATATGTATTTTTTATGCTCAAGGTCTCCAGGAAGTTTGTCTGTTGATTTTTATTTACTGCTAACACCTCCTGCTGATGTTCCATCTATTAAATACCTCCTCTCATCTTTCTGAAATCATTAGTTTTATTTAGTTTGACTCCTGCTCTGGCTGCTCTGTCATCTGTTTCTTTGAATATGTCTTCTTTTGTTTGTAATTTCTTTGGGCCCCAGTGTTTCTTGGATGTCTAATAGTTCTTTTCTTTATTAATGTTTACAGTTAAGAAATCCTACAGTACTGTAGGCTGCTGTTTATATCTTCAAGTCTGCTCCCAGTTTTCAGCAAGGGTCCCAGGTTACCATTCTATTCCTCTATAAATCTCACTGCCTGCAGTCTCTTATGTATCCTCAAGAGCCTCTATTGCTCTAAGACATCTCCTTTTTACCTCTAGGAATCTGAACATTTTCCCTCTACATATATTGATTGGGATAAGGGAAATAACCCATTGAACCATCTTCCATTTGTGTGTTAATATAGGAGAAATTCATGGTGGGGTGATCACATGATTTATCATCAAACCACTCTGAGAGTTAAAGGTGACACTATTAATGGTTAGGACGATTGTGTCCTAACTTGAACATATGGTCTACTTTAATCCCTCTTAGAAAAATACTGGCTATCAAAAGGTTTAATAAGTTTATAAATAACATAAATCATTCTAGGAAAAGGGCAAGATGGCAGAGTAGGAAGACCCTGAGCTCACCTCCTATCATGGGCACACCAAAATTACACAACTGTTACAGAACTACTATTGATGAGAAAGGCCAAATCTAACAGAAAATATCACCTGCAATGAAAGATGTAAAGAAGAAACCACAACGAGATGGGTATAAGGGGTGAAGTCACACAATACAGTCAAGACACATAGCCGGGGTGGGTGACCCACAAATAGGAGAATAGTTACAATTATAGTGGTTCTTCCCAAGGAATGAGGGATCTGAGCCCCACATCAGTCTCCCCAGCCTGGGGGTCCTGCACTGGGAAGACAAGCCCCCAGAACTCTGGCTTTGAAAGCCAGTAGGGCTTACTTTCAGGAGACTCAGAAGGCTGTGAGAAATAAAGACTCCACTCTTAAAGGGTGCACACAAAATTTCACAGGCGCCAGGACCAAGGGCAGAAGCAGTAATTTGCAAGGAGCCTGGGTTAGACCAACCTGCTGAACTTGGACAGCCTCCCAGAGAGACAGGAGGCAACTGGAGCTCAACCTGGGGACATAGACACTGGTGGCAGCCATTTTGGGGAGCTCCTTCTACCACATGGACACTTGCTGGCAAGCACCATTTTGGAATCCTCCCTCTAGCTTACTAACCTTCGGACCTAGCCCTACCCCAGCCCAAGATCCTGTAAGCACCAGTACTGGGACACTTCAGGCCCAGCAACTAACTGGGTGGGGGACACAGCCCCACCCACCAGCATGCAGGCTGCCTTAAGACCCTCTGAGCCCACAGTCACCACTGGACATGGCCCAGCCCACCAGATTATCCAGAACACAGCCCCACACACCAGTGTGCAAACAGTAGACCCAGGACCCCCAGAGCCTTGCAGCCAGAAACCCTGAGACCCAGATCCACTCATTAGTAGGCAGGCACCAGCCCCAGAACACCCTAGGCCCTGGCCTCACCCACAAGCCAGCTGGCTCCAGCCTTGGGACCAGCCTTACCCACCAGTGGGTAGGTACTAGTTTCAGGACACACTGGGCCTGGGCCCTACCCATTGGCAGGCCAACACCAGCTCTGCAATACTTCCAATTCATCAGCCAGCCACCCCAAGATCCAGCCCCAGTCACCAGTAGGCCAACACCAGCTTTGGGACACCTTGGGACCCACAACTAGCTGTGTTAGGAAGTGGCCCCAGCCAACAGTGGGCCAGCATTAGATCTGGAAACCCCAGGCCCATAACTAGACACCCCAGAGCCCAGCTCTTCCCACCAGTGAACCAGCACTAGCCCTGGGATCCCCAAGTGTCCTACAGCCAGCTGCCTCGTGATCTCGCCCCACCAACCAGTGGCCAGCAGCCCCTGCAAGAGTCAGGGCCTGGCAACCGCCAGGACCAGCGGTTAATACCCAAAATATATAAACAGCTCGTACAACTCAATATAAAAAAACCAAGTAACCTGATTAAAAAATGGGCAGAAGACCTGAACAGACATTTTTCCAAAGAAGATGTACAGGTGGCTACAGGCACATGAAAATATGCTCTACATCGCTAATCATGAGAAAATGCAAATCAAAACCACACTGAGGTATCACCTCATGCCTGTCAGAATGGCTACCATCAAAAAGACCACACACAAGTGTTGGCTAGGATGTGGAGAAAAGAGAACCCTTGTACACTGTTGGTGGAAATGTAAATTGGCTCAGCCCCTGTGGAAAACAGTATGAGGTTTCTCAGAAAACTAAAAATAGAACTATCATATGATACAGCAATTCTACTCCTGGGTATATATTTGAAGAAAATGATATCACTATCTCAAAGATACATCTGTACTCCACTGTTCAGCAGCATTATTCATAATGGCCAAGACACAGAAACAACCTAAGTGTCCATCAACAGATGAATGGGTGAAGAATTTGTGATACAGATAGACAGATAGGTAGATATAGGTAGATATAGAGATATAGATATATACACAATGGAATACTACTCAGACTTACAAAAGAATGAAATTTTGCCATTTCCAACAACATGGATGGACCTGGAGGGTATCGTGCTGAGTGAAATATGTCAGACAGAGAAAGACAAACAATGTATGTTACCACTTATATGTAGAATCTAAAAAATAAAACAAATGAATGACAAAAACAAAACAGAAACAGACTCACAGATATAGAAAACAAAATAGTGGTTACCAGCAGAGAGAGAAAAGGGGAAGGGGCAAAGAAGGGAAGGGGATTAAGAGGTACAAACTGCTATGTGTAAAATAAATAAACTACAAGAATATATTGTACAGGTCTGAGAATATAGCCACTATTTTATATTAACTTTAAATGGAATATAATATATAAAAATTTTTTAATCATTCTGTTGTACCCCTGAAATTAATATTGTGAATCAACTATACCTCAATAAAAGGCATAAATCATTCTATCTAATGACTTGTCTATAATATATGATTTTTAAAGTAACAATTTATGTCAGAAAAGCATGAAGATGTATTAAGTATGATTTAATTTTAGTGAAAAATTCATAATGAAATTTGGAGATCACTTTGCCTTTTACTTTTTTCTTTCACATGGGGTAGTGTTGTCAGTGGCGTGATGCTGTCATAAAATTGCTCTGTACTTCAAAGTTTCTTTTACATTAATTAAATCTACTGAGGACAATATTTTTGTTATGACAGAACACAGTTTTCCAATGATTGCCAATGTTAGCCAATTAGCTAATTTTTCTTGCATTCCTGTTTGAGAAAAATAAAACCAGAAATTGGTATAAGAAGTGGCTTAGAAATGATTAATTGGACTTCCAAGAAAGCTCACGTTCTCCAAGAGGACATTAACCTTTGTTGTAAAACGTTAAATCTAGACCTTTGATTCTGATTTAATGAGGGGTATATGTCAGGCTCTGAAGTGTTCTGTGGTAGACAAAATAATGGAACCCCCCAAATTGTGTATGCTGTAATCCCCACAATAGGAATGTTACTTCACAGGGCACAAGGGGTTTTTCAGACTTTGATAATTTTGAGATAGGGAGATAATCATGGATTATGTGGGTGAGCCCAATGTAAGAGGGAGGGAGGAAAATCAGATTCAAAGGAGATGTGATGGGCTTCCCTGGTGGCGCAGTGGTTGAGAGTCCGCCTGCCGATGCAGGGGACACGGGTTCGTGCCCCGGTCCAGGAGGATCCCACATGCCGCGGAGCGGCTGGGCCCGTGAGCCATGGCTGCTGAGCCTGCGCGTCCAGAGCCTGTGCTCCGCAACGGGAGAGGCCACAACAGTGAGAGGCCCGCGTACCGCAAAAAAAAAAAAAAAGGAGATGTGACAATGGAAGCAGAGCTCCAATAGTGACAGAGGATTTGAAGATGCTAAGCTAGTGGCTTTGAAGACGAAAGAAAGGATCCTGAGCCAAGGATTGCAGGTAGCCTCTACCAGTGGAAAAAGTAAGGAGACAGATTCTCACCTGGAGTATCCAGAAGGAGTGAGGCCCTGCTGGCACCTTAACTTTAGGGCTTCTGACCTCCAGACCTGTAAGATAAGAAGTTTGTGTTGCTTTAAAGCACCAAGTTTGTGGTAATTTGTTACAGCAGCAGTAGAAAACCAATACATGTAGCTATCCTTGGAAAGCCTTTGGAAAATTTATCATCTGGGCATTAGACAGAAGTTTTGCTAAATCGTTCCTTTGTTTCTGTCACCCAGAATGAAAGTATAATATCTAATAGAGGGTTAAATACATATCAACATATATTATATAATAATACATAATTAGTTTATAATTATTTTATATTTATATGCCTATTTTATATATTTATACTTATGTCTATTTTATATATTTATACTTAGTATTCTGTACTTCATAAATTGATACAATGTTATACAAACATAATTAATTATATGTTAAGTATAAATAAATGTACAGTCATGGAGTCAGGTGTATTTTGGGAACTTACTTTATGTTGCTATAATTGAATTCAAACTAACCTATGAGGCAGCATTTATACCAAGGACAGATAACTTAATTTTGTCTTCACATTCTCGTTTTTCAGTTTTTATTCAACTTCCAACAGAGTTTCAACCACAGAGAATACATATAGAGTATTGATATAACCCCCCAATTTGTTTCTAAATTCTCTAGCTCTTCCCTCCCAATCCTCTCCTTTCAGAATTCCGAAGAGGTTCTTAAACTCTCATTGTCTTCCTTGAGGTGGGAAAACTGCTCATCACAATTTATTCCTCACTCTGGTTTATGGCATCAGTTCAAAATTCGAACTCTTTTAGGATTTCCTCATAAGATGCAAAGCCACATTTTGAGAATTCCCAAAATCTTTTACTCTATTAAAACTGGGCTCTTGCTAATAAAAAGTGCTTTGTGACTTTTATTTTTTCCTTCTCTGTGCATCCAAAAATATCTATTTAGAAATTACAATGTCCTCTTTGTTTTAGGTGGATCTACAATCCTCCTTGAGGCAATAAGTGCCAGGCGGTGGAGTGATAACAACAACAAGAAACAAAACCTTGGTTACTGTCTCAAAAGATCCTTCTATACTACATCTATTACTTCGCTCACTCACCCAGGAAAAAGGGCTCAATCCTGGTATGGCAATGCCCCTTCTATATTTTCTCAGGGATGGAGGAAAGCAACCAGAGCCAAGAAGCTTCAGAGCCTTTGCTCAGTCATTTTTTGTTCTGGGAAAATCTCAACTTAAGCAAGTATGCTGCTTTTTTATAGCACGAAGATGTTTTATTTTATTATAGAGCCTTGGTGAATCTGTTTTCATGCTTTTCAAATAAACGTATCAGAAGAAATTGTTGATGCAAAGAACTCTTAAAGTCAAGTCTCAGCCTCCAATACCACAAACACTCCCGACTGCCAACACCATCACATCATCAACAGCATCTCAGTATTTCATATTTGCTTTTCCATATAATCAATTTCCGATTCCTAATTGTGTGGATTAGAGTCCCTAGTATGGACTGAGAGCCCTGGCAATGAGTTGCCTGGCATCCAACAATTTCTTGTCAATCTGAAAGAGTCATTATGTATAAATCATGCTGGAGGCTTTCCCAGGAAGGTATGGATTCAATTAGAGAACTTATAGGAAGATGAAGTGTATTTGCCTACAAAAATGGGTTATAAGCGTTGTTGAATGGCTCCTGAAATTAAACCCTCCACCAGTCTATCCTGTGTGGCTCATTACGATTAAGCTGTAGTAACAACAGGTGTGTAGTGAGAGAAGCCCACAGATCAAAGAGGAACGTTTTGGTCAGAATTGAAACATGTAAAGAAGAGATTGGGCTTGGGTGATGCCAAGGAGGGTGGAATATGAGAGTGGAGGGCCTTGGTTGGCTAAGGGATGACACTGGAATACTCAGTACGTGGTAGAGGAATTAATAGAACAGAAAGATAAGGTCATCCAGTGGAGGATGGAGAAAAGTCAAATTCCAGACATTCAGTTAGTCACACTTGCAGCATGATGGGTTTTAATACAACACGCTCCCCTAAAATTGCAGAAGTGAAGTACACTCATGCGAACTTCTCAAAGCTTATCAATAGTGCAGAAATGTTTTTGTTATGAGCCTTCTTTGGGGACTGTATGAAAATATGGATTGAAACGAATGTGGATCATATTAGGAACTCAGCTGATTAAAACAACAAGCCAAAGATGAAAGAGTTCATCACTTTCATTACTTACTGAGATGGTGTTAAGTAGGAGTGTAAAATCAGAGAAAATGCCGACCCTTCCTTTTCCATTTTCCCCCAGGGAATGGCACACTGGTGGAGGTTCTCTCCCTGTTGAAGAATCCCTAACAAAGACTCATCAAGCAGCCTTATGGACTCTGGATTTGGAGAAAGGGGGAGGGATGAGAGCTAGGAGTAGAAGAGTACTGGGTACCGAGTCAGAGTGGGGACAACTGTTTTCAAGTTTTCCTTAAGGAGGTCTCAGCAGAGACACCTGACCAAGATGCCCAAGGCCTCAAATAAAGAGACCTAGGAATGAAGGTGCCTGGGTTGGTGGTGCGAACATGTGTAACAGCCTGACTGGGCCGGTGGGCCTGTGTCTTTGACTGCACCTCCCATCAGAGGCTGTGAGGCACTGGTGAAGCGCCGCATCTGTGTGGAAAGTGCAGCTTTCCCAGTGAGGCCTTCCAGGTTCAGCCTTTGTAATCGCCTATGTCAGGCTTGAAAACTCACATACAGGTTTTTAATCAGGAACCAGACTCCTCAGATAGTAGGTGCTACTTTAAATTATCCCTTTGACAATCACTTAAAGTAACTAACGTAAATAACTAATACCTTTTAATTTTATTGCAACTGGCTTAGCCTGGGAATAGTCTATGGACTTAGAAGGGTGACATTTGATGCTTATCTTTGGGGAGATATAAATTGCAGTCTTTGCAGAGGTATCTTATGGTGACAAATATTTGAATGAAAAGTGACATCTAACATACAACTGTTTTCTGTATGTGGATTTGAGGAATCTTGTAAGCATTGTTTAAAATGTTTCAAATTTATTGTGATCTCCATTAAAATGAATATTTTTATTACATTTATTTTTTACTGAAGCTGCCACCTCACTTCAAGCACCATTATAGGCAATATGCTAGGTGTTCACTAAAGTGTATGCAAGAAAGGAATATTAAATATGAAGTGAATATATTGTTTGCCATTTGCCTTTGTGTCATTCAGATGAAACAGCCTGCAAGCAGGATAGTCAAGGGCAATGGTTTATTAGTTTAGGCTACAAATTGTAAAGATTAGAACTGACAGAAAGCCAAGGCTCTGTAGAGGACACTTTGTCCATATAAAGTACTGACTTCAGCTGTGGTTTATCTCTGAGGATTTCCTGAGAATATTGTAACCAAGGACTCCTTCATTTGCTGTGGATCACCAGAACACATCTTAAAAAAATTCTAAGGGAATAACATTGTGAAAAATGGCTTTTGCTAAGATATATTCAGAGAGAGCAAAGTTCATAGCTTTAACTGATATATTGGTCTTTGCAAAATATACCTCAGTGGGTAAGCATTTTTTTGGAGCAAAAGCTGAAACCGTCTTTCTCATTTCTTTTAGTCTAAACTGAACACAGTATTGGTAAATTTTGAAAGATCTCTGCTGTGAAAAAATCTTAAGGAATGTGCCATTTGAGATATCCAGTTGTCAGAATAATTGGGAATTGATGCCTTTAGCCAAACTATAACAGATATGTACTGCAATTACTTAAGTTGGGATTTTTTTCTTTTTTCCAAATATAGGCTCTCTGTTTGTTTTGTGATCCCAGGACCGACTGTGATGTGTAGCATAGCAATTTTGAAGGTCCTGGGTTTTGTGACTTTCGTAGGTTTCCCAATCCTCCATTGCTCTTGGGTGCCATTTCTCAGGGCAATCAAACAACCTGCATGAAGCATCGCCTCTTTCATCGAGGTTGTAAATCTGAAAACCAGATTTCCAAACCTGTCAGAAGTGTGTGTAAAATAAGAATATCTATTTTCTGAGTGAAGGCTTGAGGGAATCCTCTTTGACCAAGCGACACTATTTTGACTACCCACAGGTCATTTTTGCTTTCCTTTGTCATCTTTGTTAGACATGTGAAGCTACTTGGTGTTTGAATTCTAGCCAGGAGGGATGTTACTATCTTTCTTTGGATTGCCCTTCTTATTTCACGTTGAGATGAAAGGGTTTAAATGCCACAAGATAGTGGAAAAAGGGAAAGAGTTCGGTTTCCTGCACTTGGATCTGAATTTTACCACCTTCTAAGACAGAGATTCCAGACTTTTATGGCCCATTAGAATTTTCCAGGACATTTTCAAAATACATCTTTTTGCCTGGCTTCACCTCAATTTCTCTAAGTGTAGGGCCTAGGGATAAGACGTTTCCAAAATTCCCAGTTGATTCTCTAATGTATAGGAGGTTCAGAATAACTGATCTAAGGCAAGTTAATTATATTTTTCAAGATCAAGTTTCCCATCTGTGTAACAAAAATACTAGATGACGACATGGTTTCCGATACTTTTGGTGGGGAGAGGGCTCAAATCTCAATTCATTCTTTAAACAAAATCTTATACTTGTGGAAATAAATGAAGACCAACCAAATGAGAAAAGCAAAGGCTATTCAGAGCTTGCTATATAGCAAGGGAGTCAGCCATCTCACCCATGTTTTGGCAGAGAATCAAAGGTAGGCAGAGGAGTAGGAAAGCGCTATAGTGGAAAAAGGGAAGGCTTCAAGCATGCTCTGATTAGAGACTGTTGTCCTGAGGAAGATGTAGGTGGGATAACTAGAAGTGGGAAATCCTATGTGGTGGGTTAGGTATGCATATTTGGCTTTTTCTGGTTGATCCTAAGTTGGGAGCTAAGAAAAAAATTAGAGGAGCTGTCAGTAATCAAATCTTTGCCATTTTGAGCCAATTGTTACAGAAGTTATTGTTTAGCTTCCTGGATTGTCACTAGAGATAGTAATCAGGCTTCCTATAATTCTAAGTTATGGCAGGCTACCTTCCTGAGTTGTTTATTATAGATAAGGAGGTTGGTTTTCTCCAGGTTGCTGCAGGTTGTGGGTCAGAGTTCTATTTTTATATATAATCTGGCCATTTTCTATTTGTATATTCAGTCTCTCACATTTATGATCCAAATTCTGTTGCCTAAAAAATAGAAATAAGGAGGGCTTCCCTGGTGGCGCAGTGGTTGGGAGTCCACCTCACCTGCCGATGCAGGGGACGTGGGTTTGTGCCCCAGTCCGGGAGGATCCCACATGCCGCGGAGCGGCTGGGCCCATGAGCCATGGCTGCTGAGCCTGCCCGTCCGGAGCCTGTGCTCCGCAACGGGAGAGGCCACAACAGTGTGAGGCCCGCATACCGCAAAAGGAAATAGAAATAAGGAAAGAAAAGTCAAAAGAAAGAAAGGCTTAAACCTTGCCTCCATAATAGTAGGATTATTCCCCACCTTAACGCCTATCGATTATTTTCTTTCTCTCTATTCCAGGGAAAAATCGGATTGCTGAAGTCTGCCTCCTGAGGGTCTGCAGTCTACTTTTCTGTGATTGCCTGGCACATAAGTGTTCGCGTCAGCATCTCTGAAACATGCTATCTATTCCCTCATACTGACCCCAGTTGGGTCAGCTTTTTTTTTTTACTTTCCCTCTAACATAAACATGGCTATTAATATTAAGCTATTATTGAAGTTTTGCAGATTATGGAGGTGGTGTTGGATAATTTTAGCAAAAAAATGATTAAGAAATAATTTATAATTTAAATGATTTCTAAAATTCACTGAGCATCTTCACCACAAAGAAATTCTTATTGGCCATCTTTTTAGATTCCACTTGGTACCATGTTGCAGTGTAAAATCCCCTCCTATAATCCTCTTTTCTATTCCGTGCAATCCAGAGTCACCCCACCACCATATTGCCCACATTCTGTTTCTCAGGCATAGCAGGAGGAACTGAGCATGTTCCTTGTATTTTGATGTGGTGCAATTTGCATATTTGGTATAAAGCTCTCTCATTAAGATCAAGCTGAAAGTCCCTTACTCTATCAACCAAAGCAGATTATTAAGACATTTTCTGAAATAAGAGCTTCCTACCTCTAAGACAATTGCTACAACTCCCTTTGATTATGGAAGCAAATATAGTTTATTGTCTTCTCTCATATATTTCCTCTACTTGTATGTTTAAATCCAGTATGTAAAACAGATAAAATCAGTTAAAATCACCAAATATGAATCACATAATTTTAATAAAAAATTGCTCAAGACCAAAAGTCTCATATTTTTTATGTGTCTGAATTTGAAATTGGTGGAAGTAAAATCTTTCTGCGTGGCTTTTTCCAGAAAAATAAAGGTTTGCTTGTAGTAGAGTTATATGTGTATACTTCTTTCCCCAGTTGGATTGTGAGATTCTTAAGAGTGGATATTTATCTTTCTTTACCCAATGCCAAGCATAATAAATTGTGTAGAATACGTGGTTGGTTTATATAGAATAAGTATATTGAAAAATTCTCATCCTTCCTTAATATAATGTTGTCAGCATTTTATCTGAATTATTGGGTTAGCCCTCTGATAATAAAGGCAATTAAGATGGACATGAAACCTCACTTCCTATTAAAGCTGTTGACACTCAAAGGAAAGAGTTGATTGACTAATTAAATTTTAAATATTTTAGAAGTATTCTCTGTCTAGAGAACAGACCAGAAATCATTGAAAAATAAAAGAGAAATAATTGGTTACATAGCCATTTAGGTGCCCCAAACTTACAGAACAACTCTGAATTTTATCTTGTTTTCCTTTGCAAAGAGACGTTAGCTACTGTGGAACCAACTTGACTCCAAAGACCATCTCTAAGCCTCTTTCCTCCTGATGAATTTTGCTCTAGTCTCATGATTAGAGACTCAAGCTGATTGATAGATTTTTTTCCCTTTATTGCACATAGACTGAAGGTCCATGTCAATTTAGAACTTTTCCCAAAAACAGTTTTTTAGCGTACACCTCTAGCTTTTGGTAATTTATTCAAATTCAAAACAAATGGATTCCCAAATATCTATTTTCAGATTGCATAAGGTATGTGCTCTCATTTAAAAGCAAGCAAGCAAATGAAAAAGTAAACTTGAACAACTAAACTAAAACACAGTTCTCCCACTAAGAGTACATTTTATGTATTTGTTTTATTTCACTTTTGTTATTTCTGTTGGACAAAGGACAGCTTCATAACTGAGTACAAAAAAGAAAAATAAAGATCAAAACAAATAATGAACTGTTCCTAAATATATACCAGCATTCATTATAAAATATGCATTATAAAAAAAGAAGTGTGGAGTTATAGGAAGATGGCAGAAGAGTAAGACGCGGAGATCACCTTCCTCCCCACAGATACACCAGAAATACAGCTACACGTGGAACAACTCCTAAAGAACACCTACTGAACGCTGGCAGAAGACCTCAGACCTCCCAAAAGGCAAGAAACTCCCCACGTACCTGGGTAGGGCAAAAGAAAAAAGAATAAACAGAGACAAAACGATAGGGAGGGAACCTGCCCCAGTGGGAGGGAGCTATGAAGGAGGAAACGTTTCCACACACTAGGAAGCCCCTTCGCGGGTGGAGACTGCGGGTGGCTGAGGGGGAAAGCTTCGGAGTCGCGGAGGAGAGCACAGCAACAGGGGTGTGGAGGGCAAAGCGGAGAGATTCCCGCTCAGAGGATCGGTGCCGACCAGCACTCACCAGCCCGAGAGGCTTGTCTGCTCACCCGCTGGGGTGGGTGGGGCTGGGAGCTGAGGCTTGGGCTTCGGTCTGAGTGCAGGGAGAGGACTAGGGTTGGTGGCGTAAACACAGCCTGCAGAGGGTTAGTGCGCCACGGCTAGCCGGAAGGGAGTCCGGGGAAAAGTCTGGACCTGCCGAAGAGGCAAGAGACTTTTTCTTTCCTCTTTGTTTACTGGTGCGCCAGGAGAGGGGATTAAGAGCACTGCTTAAAGGAGCTCCAGAGACAGGCTGGAGCCACGGCTATCAGCGCGGACCGCAGAGACGGGCAAAAGACGCTAAGGCTGCTGCTGCTGCCACCAAGAAGCCTGTGTGCGAGCACAGGTCACTATCCACACCCCCCTTCCGGAGAGCCTGTACAGCCTGCCACTGCCAGGGTCCCGTTATCCAGGGACAACTTCCCCAGGAGAACGCATGGCGTGCCCCAGGCCGGTGCAACATTACGCCGGCCTCTGCCGCCGCATGATCGCCCCACACTCCGCACCACTCCCTCCCCCTGGCCTGAGTGAGCCAGAGTCCCCGAAGCAGCTGCTCCTTTAACCCTGTCCGGTCTGAGCAAAGAACAGACGCCCTCCGGCTACCTACACGCAGAGGCGGGGCCAAATCCAAAACTGAGCCCCAGGAGCTGTGAGAACAAAGAAGAGAAAGGGAAATCTCTCCCAACAGCCTCAGAAGCAGCGGATTAAAGCTCCACAATCAACTTGATGTACCCTGCATCTGTGGAATACATGAATAGACAACGAATCATCCCAAAATGAGGAGGAGGGCTTTGACAGCAAGATTTATTATTTTTTTCCCACTTTCCTCTTTTTCTGTGTGGATGGAAGGCTCTTGGTGCTGCAGCCAGGACTCAGTGCTGTGCCTCTGAGGTGGGAGAGCCAAGTTCAGGACACTGGTCCACAAGACACCTCCCAGCTCCACATAATATCAAACGGTGAAAATCTCCCAGAGAGCTCCATCTCAACACCAGCACCCAGCTTCACTCAACGACCAGCAAGCTACAGTGCTGGACACCCTATGCCAAACAACTGGCAAGACAGGAATACAACCCCACCCATTAGCAGAGAGGCTGCCTAAAATCATCATAAGTCCACAGACACCCCAAAACACACCACCAGACGTGGACCTGCCCACCAGAAAGACAAGATCCAGCCTCATCCACCAGAACACAGGCACTAGTCCCCTCCACCAGGAAGCCTACACAACCCACTGAAACAACTTTAGCCACTGGGCACAGACACTAAAAACAACGGGAACTACGAACCTGCAGCCTGCAAAAAGGAGACCCCAAACACAGTAAGATAAGCAAAATGAGAAGACAGAAAAACACACAGCAGATGAAGGAGCAAGATAAAAATCCACTAGACCTAACAAATGAAGAGGAAAATAGGCAAACTACCTAAAAAGAATTCACAATAATGATAGTAAAGATGATCCAAAATCTTGGAAATAGAATAGACAAAATGCAAGAGACATTTAACAAGGACCTAGAAGAACTAAAGATGAAACAAGCAATGATGAACAACACAATGAATGAAATTAAAATACTCTAGATGGGATCAATTGTAGAATAACTGAGGCAGATGAACGGATAAGTGACCTGGAAGATAAAGTAGTGGAAATAACTACTGTAGAGCAGAATAAAGAAAAAGGAATGAAAAGAACTGAGGACAGTCTCAGAGACCTCTGGGACAACATTAAACGCACCAACATTCGAATTATAGGGGTTCCAGAAGAAGAAGAGAAAAAGAAAGGAACTGAGAAAATACTTGAGGAGATTATAGTTGAAAACTTCCCTAATATGGGAAAGGAAATAGTTAATCAAGTCCAGGAAGCACAGAGAGTCCCATACAGGAAAAATCCAAGGAGAAATACTCCAAGACACATATTAATCAAACTGTCGAAAATTAAATACAAAGAAAACATATTAAAAGCAGCAAGGGAAAAACAACAAATAACACACAAGGGAATCCCCATAACAGCTGATCTTTCAGCAGAAATTCTACAAGCCAGAAGGGACTGGCAGGACATATTTAAAGTGATGAAGGAGAAAAAGCTGCAACCACGATTACTCTACCCAGCAAGGATCTCATTCAGATTTGATGGAGAAATTAAAACCTTTACACACAAGCAAAAGCTGAAAGAGTTCAGCAACATCAAACCAGCTTTACAACAAATGCTAAAGGACCTTCTAGAGGCAAGAAACACAACAGAAGGAAAAACACCTACAATAACGAACCCAAACCAATTAAGAAAATGGGAATAGGAACATACATATCAATAATTACCGTAAATGTAAATGGACTAAATGCTCCCATAAAAAGACAGACTGACTGAATGGATACAAAAAAAAGACCAATATATATGCTTTCTACAAGAGACCCACTTCAGACTTAGAGACACATACAGACTGAAAGTAAGGGGATGGAAAAAGATATTGCATGCAAATGGAAACCAAAAGAAAGCTGGAGTAGCAATTCTTATATCAGATAAAATAGACTTTAAAATAAAGACTATTAGAAGAGACAAAAGAAGGACACTACATAATGATCAAGGGATCGATCCAAGAAGAAGATATTACCATTGTAAATATTTATGTACCCAACATAGGAGCACCTCAATACATAAGGCAAATACTAACAGCCATAAAAGGGGATATCGACAGTAACACATTCATAGTAGGGGACTTTAACACCCCACTTTCACCAAAGGACAGATCATCCAAAATGAAAATAAATAAGGAAACACAAGCTTTAAATGATACATTAAACAAGAAGGACTTAATTGATATTTATAGGACATTCCATCCAAAAACAACAGAATACACATTTTTCTCAAGTGCTCATGGAATATTCTCCAGGATAGATCATATCTTGGGTCACAAATCAAGCCTTGGTAAATTTAAGAAAATTGAAATTGTGTCAAGTATATTCTCCGACCACAACGCTATGAGACTAGATATCAATTACAGGAAAATATCTGTAAAAAATACAAACGCATGGAGGCTAAACAATACACTACTTAATAACGAAGTGATCACTGAAGAAATCAGAGAGGAAATTAAAAAATACCTAGAAACAAATGATAATGGAAACACGAAGACCGAAAACCTATGGGATGCAGCAGAAGCAGCTCTAAGAGGGAAGTTTATAGCATTACAATCCCACCTTAAGAAACAGGAAACATCTCGAATAAACATCCTAACCTTGCATCTAAAGCAATTAGAGAAAGAAGAACAAAAAAAACCTAAAGTTAGCAGAAGGAAAGCAATCATAAAAATCAGATCGGAAATAAAGGAAACGATAGCAAAGATCAATAAAACTAAAAGCTGGTTCTTTGAGAAGATAAACAAAATGGATAAACCATTAGCCAGACTCATCAAGAAATAAAGGGAGAAGACTCAAATCAATACAATTAGAAATGAAAAAAGAGAGGTAACAACTGGCACTGCAGAAATACAAAAGATCATGAGAGATTACTACAAGCAACTCTATGCCAATAAAATGGACAACCTGGAAGAAATGGACAAATTCTTAGAAATGCACAACCCGCCAAGACTGAATCAGGAAGATATAGAAAATATGAACAGACCAATCACAAGCACTGAAATTGAAACTGTGATTAAAAGTCTTCCAACAAACAAAAGCCCAGGACCAGATGGACTGACAGGCGAATTCTATCAAATATTTAGAGAAGGGATTCCCTGGTGGCGCACTGGTTGAGAATCTGCCTGCTAATGCAGGGGACAAGGGTTCGAGCCCTGGTCTGGGAGGATCCCACATGCCGCGGAGCAACTGGGCCCGTGAGCCACAACTACTGAGCCTGCACGTATGGAGCCTGTGCTCCGCAACAGGAGAGGCCCCGACAGTGAGAGGCCTGCCCACCGCGATGAAGAGTGGCCCCTGCTCGCCGCAACTAGAGAAAGCTCTCGCACAGAAATGAAGACCCAACACAGACAAAAATAATAAATAAATAAATAGATAGATAAAAATTAAAAAAAAAAAAAAACATTTAGAGAAGAGCTAACACCTATCCTTCTCAAACTCTTCCAAAATACAGCAGAGGGAGGAAAACTCCCAAACTCATTCTACAAGGCCACCATCACCCTGATACCAAAACCAGACAAGGATGTCACAAAGAAAGAAAACTACAGGCCAATATCACTGATGAACATAGATGCAAAAATCCTCAACAAAATACTAGCAAACAGAATCCAACAGCACATTAAAAGGATCATACACCATGATCAAGTGGGGTTTATTCCAGGAATGCAAGGATTCTTCAATATACTCAAATCAATCAACATGAAACACCATATTAACAAACTGAAGGAGAAAAACCATATGATCATCTCAATAGATGCAGAGAAAGCTTTCAACAAAATTCAACACCCATTTATGATAAAAACCCTGCAGAAAGTAGGCATAGAGGGAACTTTCCTCAACATAATAAAGGCCATATATGACAAACCCACAGCCAACATCGTCCTCAAAGGTGAAAAACTGACACCATTTCCACTAAGATCAGGAACAACACAAGGTTGCCCACGCTCACCACTCTTATTCAACATAGTTTTGGAAGTTTTAGCCACAGCAATCAGAGAGGAAAAGGAAATAAAAGGAATCCAAATTGGAAAAGAAGAAGTAAAGCTGTCACTGTTTGCAGATGACATGGTACTATACATAGAGAATCCTAAAGATGCTACCAGAAAACTACTAGAGCTAATCAATGAATTTGGTAAACTATCAGGATACAAAATTAATGCACAGAAATCTCTGGCATTCCTATACACGAATGATGAAAAATATGAAAGTGAAATCAAGAAAACACTCCCATTTACCATTGCAACAAAAAGAATAAAATATCTAGGAATAAACATACTTAAGAAGACAAAAGAACTGTATGCAGTAAATTATAAGACACTGATGAAAGAAATTAAAGATGATATAAATAGATGGAGAGATATACCATGTTCTTGGATTGGAAGAATCAACATTGTGAAAATGACTCTACTACCCAAAGCAATCTACAGATTCAATGCAATCCCTATCAAACTACCACTGGCATTTTTCACATAACTAGAATAAAGAATTTCACAATTTGTATGGAAAAACAAAAGAGCCCGAATAGCCAAAGCAATCTTGAGAACGAAAAACGGAGCTGGAGGAATCAGGCTCCCTGACTTCAGACTATACTACAAAGCTACAGTAATCAAGACAGTATGGTACTGGCACAAAAACAGAAATATAGATCAATGGAACAGGATAGAAAGCCCAGAGAAAAACCCACACACATATGGTCCCCTTATCTTTGATAAAGGAGCCAGGAATGTACAGTGGAGAAAGGACAGCCTCTTCAATAAGTGGTGCTGGGAAAACTGGACAGGTACATGTAAAAGTATGAGATTAGATCACTCCCTAACTCCATACACAAAAATAAACTCAAAATGGATTAAAGACCTAAATGTAAGGCCAGAAACTATCAAACTCTCAGAGGAAAACATAGGCAGAACACTCTATGACAAAAATCACAGCAAGATCCTTTTGGACCCATCTCCTAGAGAAATGGAAATAAAAACAAAGATAAACAAATGGGACCTAATGAAACTTCAAAGCTTTTGCACAGCAAAGGAAACCATAAACAAGACCAAAAGACAACCCTCAGAATGGGAGAAAATATTTGCAAATGAAGCAACGGACAAAGGATTAATCTCCAAAATTTATAAGCAGCTTATGCAGCTCAATAACAAAAAAACAAACAACCCAATCTAAAAATGGGCAGAAGACCTAAACAGACATTTCTCCAAAGAAGATATACAGACTGCCAACAAACACATGAAAGAATGCTCAAGGGGCTTCCCTGGTGGCGCAATGGTTGGGCGTCCGCCTGCCGGTGCAGGGGACGCGGGTTCGTGCCCCGGTCCAGGGGGATCCCACGTGCCGCGGAGCGGCTGGGCCCGTGAACCATGGCCGCTGGACCTGGGCGTCCGGAGCCTGTGCTCCGCGGTGGAAGAGTTCACAACAGTGAGAGGCCTGCGTATCGCAAAAAAAAAAAAAAAAAAAAAAAAAAAAAAATAATGCTCAACATCATTAATCATTAGAGAAATGCAAATCAAAACTACAATGAGATATCATCTCACACCAGTCAGAATGGCCATCATCAAAAAATCTAGAAACAATAAATGCTGGAGAGGGTGTGGAGAAAAGGGAACACTCTTGCACTGCTGGTGGGAATGTGAATTGGTACAGCCACTATGGAGAACAGTATGGAGGTACCTTAAAAAGCTACAAATAGAACTACCATATGACCCAGCAATCCCACTACTAGGCATATACTCTGAGAAAACCATAATTCAAAAAGAGTCATGTACCAAAATGTTCATCGCAGCTCTATTTAGAATAGCCCGGAGATGGAAACAACCTAAGTGTCCATCAAGAGATGAATGGGTAAAGAAGATGTGGCACATATATACAATGGAATATTACTCAGCCATAAAAAGAAACGAAATTGAGCTATTTGTAATGAAGTGGATAGACCTAGAGTCTGTCATACAGAGTGAAGTAAGTCAGAAAGAGAAAGACAAATACTGTATTCTAACATGTATATATGGAATTTAAGAAAAAAAATGTCATGAAGAACCTAGGGGTAAGACAGGAAGAAAGACACAGACCTACTAGAGAATGGACTTGAAGATATGGGGAGTGGGTAGGGTAAGTTGTGACAAAGCGAGAGAGAGGCTTGAACATATATACACTACCAAACCTAAGGTAGATATCTAGTGAGAAGCAGCCGCATAGCACAGGGAGAGCAGCTCCATGCTCTGTGACCACCTAGAGGGGTGGCATAGGGAGGGTGGGAGGGAGGGAGACGCAAGAGGGAAGAGATATGGGAACATATGTATAACGGATTCACTTTGTTATAAAGCAGAAAATAACACACCATTGTAAAGCAATTATACTCCAGTAAAGATGTAAAAAAAAAAAAAAAAAAAGAACGGTTTGAAATAAAATCACACTGAAACTTCCATTTTATAGTGTAAGACTAAGTTAGAGATCTTCAACTAGGAAAAATTTATGGTTTAATTTCATTTAGATCACTATCACCAGTTTATTTTATATATATATATATATATATATATATATATATATATATACATATATATATATATATATACACACACACACACTCAATAACAATATATGTAGCTTTTCTGTGGGTCAACTGTCATCAAATTAAAAAATAAAAACATTATGACTTGCAGCAAGCACTATCTGCTAATCACTGAATATTCTTAAGCCTCTAAAGAAGTGACTCAGAAATCATTTGAGAGGATAATTTAGCTAAAATGAACACAGGGATTTTTGTGCACTCATTATAATTTCAGTTTTCCTTCTTAGAAATTATTTTTCAGGGAACCAAGATAGGTAGCTAAAGAGGAGAGGACAGTTAAAGTGGTAAAGTCAGGCGCTCTGAGTCCATGGAGGTGGAAGAGTAGAGAGCTGCCCAGAGGTGATGAGTGCCTCTGCCTCTCTCCAGCAGAGCACAGGAGGATAGACCAGGAGTGATGGTGCTTCTGCTTTACAGCTGGAGCCAGGTATCCTTTCAGAAACAGGAAGGAATGCTCTTACCACCTTGGCAGGCAGCTTCTGAAATGGCTTCCAACTACCTCTGCTTCCTTGTATTCACACCCTGTGTCATCAATCCCATCCCTCTGACTGTGGGCTATAACCAGAGACTTGCTTCTAGCAGTTAGAATTCAGCACAAGAAGCGAGATCTCACCGGATACCAAATCTCCTAGTGCCTTGACTTTAGACTTTCCAGCTTCCAGAACGGTGAGAAATAAGTGTTCGTTGTTTAAGTCACCGAGTCTGTGGTATTTTGTTACAGCAGCCTAGACAGACTAAGACAGGTTACATCAAGACCATGGCTTCTTTGTTGGGCACGCTCTCTATTCTCTCATTCACTCATTCTGAGGAAAACAAACTGCCAAGTTGTGAGCTGCCCTATGGAGAGGCCCCTGTGACAAGGAACTGAGGACTGTCTCAGGTAACAGCCCCCATGAGCTGAGCCCTCAGCCCATGAGCCAATGAAGAACTGATCCTGCTAAGAAGCACATGAGTGAGGTTGGAAGCAAATTCTCCCCCAGGAAAAGTCTGACAATGACCACAGTACTAGCCAGCTCGTTGATTAGTCTTGTGAGAGACCCTGAGCCAGAGGACCCAGCTAAGCAGCAAGATTGCTGACCTACAGAAATTCTGTGAGATAAAAAATATTGTTATTAATATAAGACTTGAGGGAGCTCCCTGGCGGTCCAGTGGTTAGGACTTGGCACTTTTACCACTGTGGCCCAGTTTCAATCCCTGGTCTGGGAACTAAGATCCCACAAGCTGCGCTGTGCAGCCAAAACTTTTTTTTAAATCAAACATTTATATATATATATATATATATATATATATATATATATATATATATAAATTATATACACATATATATTATATATATTTATATTCATAAGACTAGAATTTCATAAAGTCAGAGGTCAGATGTTTAGTTAGGCCAAGGATGGATACTGTTTTAGAGTTAACATGCCTGTGCCATGTAGACAAGCAGAGCTCATCTAGGCCAGCCTCAGAGAAGACAGAGGTAAAATCATCTTCTTACTCTCACCTTTTTTTTTTTTTTGTAACTTTTTTTTTTTTTTTTTTGCGGTACGCGGGCCTCTCACTGTTGTGGCCTCTCCCGTTGCGGAGCACAGGCTCCGGACGCGCAGGCTCAGCGGCCATGGCTCACGGGCCCAGCCGCTCCGCGGCATGTGGGATCCTCCCAGACCGGGGCACGAACCCCTGTCCCCTGCATCGGCAGGCGGACTCTCAACCACTGCACCACCAGGGAAGCCCTGTAACTTTTTATTCAAAGTAATGTGAAAGAAAAATATTTAACAGTGTCAGCAGTACATGTCACTGGATATTACAACATATGAATATCTAATCACTTCAATACAGAGTCTTTCAAATTTTACTTGCTGTAAGTTTCTTGTGGCTGGCAAATGGAAGCGAATGAGAATTGTCATTCCTTAAGAAGTACTACAAAGTGAGTGTGGCTTGATTTGAACAGTTTGTTGTATTCAAGCTGCAACTGCTCTTTGCAGGGAATTTCTGAGGAAGTGATAAATGCATAATCCCTTGCTTAACCTCAACTCATTTCTTTGTCACCCTTAATGTTTCAAAATAAACCTGAGAACCAGCAAATTCCTCAGAGTTTCATCACTTACACTTATTTCGATATGATTAAAACTAGCTTGTGGTTGATTTTTTCACATTTAAGTGATACAGGGCTGGCAGAGGTAAGCACATTGAAATCACAGAGGTGTGACAGCTTAACAGTGGAATATATATTTATATATCTATATTTATATATAGATATATAGTTATATATTTCTCCCCAGTACACTCTGAGGCTCTGGGACTATGGTAATTTAGTGGTAAGCAAGACTGACACAGTCTCACTCCTTATGGAGCTTTCATTGTTATTTAGTAGAAAAGGACAAGGATTATTTGTCAGGCAGGCCTGGACCTTCATTCTGTTTTCTACACATATTATCATGACTTGGGGCAAGTTTCTTAACCTTTCCAAATGTTAATTTCCTCTTCTATATGATGGGGATAATGAAAGTTCTTCTCCTATGAAATTGTTAAAGGGTTAAAGAGGTAACAACACTAAAGTTCTTTGTACAGAGATCATAGCAAGCATTTGATAAAGGGTGAGTTCTGTGCTCTTGCTGATGTCCTTATTATTATCTGTATCACCATCATCCTCATTGCTCGAGAAGAAACACCTTTTCCCTGTTCCTAATTTCCAGAAAGAGAAGTTGTCCCAGAGTACACTGTATGTCTCTCTTTTTAACTCTCCACCTTTGGGAAATTGTAATCATTTATCCTTAAGTCAGAAACTGTGATAAACTGATACAAGATTCCTGGATCAGAGAGACAGATCATTCATTACAGAAGAAGAACAGCCAGAGCAGCATCTGGCCTTAGCTCCCCAGAGCCCGGTTCCCAAAGGGCAATGCGGTAAAGGCCAGCGAGACCTGTGTATCCCAGGAGAAGAATCCTAACATTAGGAGACTCTGAACTTGTATGGACTGCCAACACATCTACCCTGCCTGGCTCTGGAGAGAGAGTACTCATCATCCTGGAACAGAAGCAACATCTCTGGGAAGCGGAAAGAGAGGGCATTGTAATTACCCTGGATGTTCCTGGAAAAGTATGTCTTCAAAGCCCTCTGGAGGAATATATTATCCCTAACTTCCAAGGCTGTTTATTGTTCAAATATGTCCTTTGCTGAGAAGGCCCTGACCACACAGGGACATGAAAAATCCATGGAGAACTGTCTAAAAAATAGTTAGCTCTTGGTAAATTGGGGCTGAATAATTTCTCATGTTGGGCTCAGCTCTGCCATTTTCCTCAGTCAGTGGCTTTTTCCCTGGGAGCATTGAAGCTCTAGAGAAAACACGAGTCAGGAGAGCTAATATGTGTGCCTGGCCCTGGGGTTCAGGTAGCAGGTCCAATTGGCTCTACACAATGTGATATCAAACACTTTAGCAATGATCAGTCACAAGGTTGATATTTTGGTCATGTTTCTGCTTTCTTACTCAGTTTTTTAGGACCTTGTCAGGGAAGAAGGGTATGGTTTTTGGAGGCTCCCTAAGAGATCCTACCAAATTTTATGATTTCATATAGCAGTTCATAGTGTAGCACCAAGTTACTGAGGCAACTCATTTTGTTCAATATGATTTATTTCAAAAGATGCAGAAGTATAGTTTAGTTTAGAAAACACTCCATCTCAAATTATGAGAATAAAAGTGGTATTATGTCAATGAGTGAGTTTCAGGTGCTTAAACATTTTTGCTTATGTGTTGTTTTGACTAATTTCCAGAGGTTGGAGATTTTTAAAAGGGCTTTGTATTGAATAAGCCTCATATTAATGTTTAAATCCATGTTGTTTTCTTAACTAACTTCTCTCTAGTTATCTGGATTGTTGCAGGACCCGTTATTAAAGCAAACACCAGGGTGGCCTTGCCTTTTGTGTGGAGGTAGGAAAGGGCTCACTGAACAATTGTAGTTAAGCTGAAACTTGAAAAATAACCAGGAATTGGCCAAGCTAGTAGGGGTCGAGTGAGGAGAAGGTTCTAAGCAAAGAGAAGATCAAAGGTATAAGCCCTGAAGTCGGAAAGGACTTGGAAAAGATGCTGATCTGAAAAAAAGGCCAATGTGGCAGAAATTCTGGCAGAGGAAGCAAGAAGGCACTAGCAAATGAGGCTAGAGCACAAGGCAGGCGCCAGATACTACAAGGTCTCAGAGTTCAGGAGGAGAACGGTGCCCTTTATCTTAAGAAGCATTAAAGTGTCTGAAGGAGGACACTGTGATTATTAGATAATGAATTGCAGGAGAGCAGGAATTGGTGAGACCAGTTAGCAAGTTAAGGCAGATGTACAAGCAAGAAATTAAATTGGCCTGGGCAGAGTAGGTGGCGGCAGAGACAGAGAAAAGCAAGTAGATTCCAGATATATATTAGGAAAAAGAATTGTACTTATTTTTTATTGTACAAACTGAATCCTGTGTCTTGCAGACCTAAGAAGCACGAGTAAATGTTCACCAGTCATGTGGAACCCATCACCTACAAAACATTTTTCAATTTACCTAGCCTCCTGTTTTGTTTTGTTTTTTCAGAAAGCCAAAGAGAAATTGCATAGAACACTATTTCTCAAGTAAACGTAAGCTCAAACTAAATCACACAAAGCAGGTAACTAATTAAGAAACAATTATTTAGACAATTATTGCAAATCTACACTTTTCAGATGTGGAAGGCAGGGTATTTATTTTGATATGTATAATGTTTCCTGTGGGGAAAACAATAAAAAAGTGTCTGGAAGTTGTAAAGTTGGGTACCATTCAATGGTATAAGAGACACCATTTCAACACTGCAAATGATATCCATATGACTTCTCCATCAGCTAACGGCTAACGGGAAAGAGTCTAAGATTTTCTTTCTAGCACTGAGTCCAATTAAGTTGGACACAGTTTTTAAAGGCGTCGGTGTTATTTAATTGGGTGGTATTCATCCTTGCACTCAGGGCTCCTACCAGGATTGCTGTGGTTGTGATAAATCCATTATAAATTGATTCTGCGAGGACCATTTCTAACACTTCTTCTAAAACTCCAGGGATTACAAGTTTTTAGCTTGAGGAAGTGCCCAGTAGATAAGGCTTGGGATAATAAGATTTTAGCAAAAAAAGCGTTGTGAAATGATCCATTTATATATTATTTAGTGAAAAACCCTTACTGAGCACCCACTGTCCATCTGGCATTATGCTAGGCTCTGGAAATATAAGAAATTCAAGAAACTTATGGTTTATTAAGGTAAATAGATATATTTTCAAAAATCATAATAATAGTCAGGAACTTAAATTTGTATTTAGTGGCATGAAAATAGCTGAAGCCATGAAAGCGGATGAGCCCCTCCCAGGGACTTTAACAAAATGCAGTCACAAAAGAGCACAGTAGGGAATCTTTTAACTAACAAAAAAGTTAAAGAGAGATCCGGTGAAGATGAACTGACACAGAGCCAAAGAAAGACAGTCCACTGAAACCGTGGCAAGTCGAGACCATAAGGAGGCCAAGAAACTATGGTTTCTACTAAGAATATTCATATTGTCAAATGTTTAAGAGTATCAGTATAACAGACTGCAAAGTGTTTATTACGCTTAGGAGGTTAGGAAAGACTCTAGGAAATTTAGTTTTTAGCCACTGGCAGGGAAGAAGGCCAGATTGTAATTCGGATGTGAATGGCAGGTGTGAAAAAGTAGATGGCAAGGATAAACATCTCATCCAAGAAGTCTGGATGGAAAGGGAAGAAGTTAAGACACGAGCAGGAAAGGGTATTAACAGAAGGCCCTGAAAAGATGAGATCAACATTAATGGGAGGGGCCATTTACACAAAGAAATCAAGACAGCAGATGTACCAAGACCTGTATTCAGTTACTGGTGGGTTTCTTTTCTTTTTTTTTTAATTTTTAAAAAATTTCATCTGCTCCTCTTAAGAAGCAGTAACCATTGCAATCTACTCATTGTGAGATTCACTTAATCTCAAAGCTACCCTTGTGGAGACTCTTCTATCATTATCCGAGCACTCAAATAATGCTAGGAAGTGGCTCTGAGACTCAAAAAACTACATGGTCAATGTCCATACCACAGTACATTAGCAGAACACTGCCAAAGTTTAGGTGGCTTGAATAAGCACTGAATGTACACAGTTGATTAGAAAGTCAGATTTTAATTAAAATCCTTACAGATTTGTGAAAATTCTTAATTATTGTGGCTGTTTATCCTTAACTAAATTTCACTTTATTCAAGCCCAGTAAAGCCTTAAGTCTCCTGGTGGAATTCATGTAACCCATCCAATTCATTATAAAGCAGTTTCTCACTGAGAGCTTAGAAGTGTTGGAATTTATGAACATCCAAGCCCATTTGATTTGATTTTGTCTCTGGAGCATGTTTGCTAATGCACAAATATTATTCATTAATGTGCTAAGAGGTGTTCACTAAAGCTGAGCTGTGGAATTACCTTAACTTCAGTAGAAAAGTCATCACTCTTCTCAGGCAAAGAATGCTGATGAGGAAAAGCCCTCCAAAGAATTGTGATGGTATAGAACAGCCCCAATAAATAAAACACATTTTACTGCTTTTGTTAATGTGCATGAGAAAGTAATTAAATCTATATCTTTTCCATTAATCTGTTTGTGAGATTTTATCTCCAGTGGGAATGGTGGAGAAATTCAAGAGTGATTCTGCAGAATGGTTAACTCTTAAATTCCTGTTATTTGTTTCTGTCATGAAGATGAAGTATCCAGTCTAAACTCTCTGGCAGGATGGACAGTGATTTAATCATATTGTTCAGGGCTCAGGAAATAACCATTTCTTACTTGGCAAGAAGGTAAAAGACATTGCTCAGTTAAGAGAGGCCCAGTTGTTGTCAGTTTAGGGCTGGTGTAGCAGTCCCATGTCACCTGGGACCCAGGTTCCTCCTTCACTCCCTCTCTGCCCTCCTGAGAATGTCCTCTCAAGGTTGCTAGCTTAGAACAGCTGCTTCCACACCACCTTCACATTGCAAGTAGCAGAAAGGAGAAAGAGGGAGAAGAAAAATGTACCTTCTCCCTTTTTAATTTACAGTTTATTGAAATATTGCATAATAGATAAACCAGCTCAAATCATAACATCCAGGTTAACAAATTCACACAAAGCAAAGGTAACCTTGTAACCATCATCCAGATTAATCTGGACGTTGTCAGCATTCTAGAAGTCCCCCTCTTGTTCCTTTCCATCATTATTCCCCCTCAAGATAACCATTATTCTGCATTTTAACACCATAGATTAATTTTGCCTGCTTTTGAAACTTATGTAAATGCAATCATAGAGTATGTTCCTCTGTGTCTACTTTGTTTTTCTCAGTATTATGTTTGAGAGATGTATTCATTGTTGCTTCCAAAGTTTTTCTTCTTGTTTTTGTCTTCTGGTTAATCTATAGCATTATATCGTGAGAATATACCACAATTATCCGTCAGTTCTACTGCTGACTAACAATGGGTGGCTATTACAATTAGTGCTAGTTATAAACATTCTTTCAGGTGTCTTTTTGTGAATGTATGTGTGTATTTCTGTTAGATATTCTTACGAGTGGGAAGGTCAGTTTATAACTTGTGTCTCTGATGAGCTTTAGGAGATATTACTAAACAGTTTCAAAAGATGCTTTACAAATTACATCACTTCATCAGCGCACAGCAATCTCAGTTGTTCTACAGCCTCAGTAACACTTAATAATATCTGTCTCTTTAATGGTTAGCAATTCTGATAGATATTGCACTCTGGTTTTAATTTATATTTTTCTCATATCTAAGGTTGAACACATTTTCATGTATTTAATAGTCACTTGAATATCTTCTGTTGAAAAGTACCTGCTAAAGTTTTTGCCAGTTTCTCTTTTAACAATTTGTAATTTTAACAGCCTGTACAAGTTTATAGATTTGTAAAAGTTCTTTAAATATACTGGATATGGGTCTATTGTGGCATATATGTATTGAAAACAACCACTCCCACTCTGTGGCTTGCATTTCCATATTCTTAATGTTTTCTTTTATGAACCTAAGTCCTTAGTTTTAGTAAAGTTCACTTGATCAATGTTACCCAACATAGTTAATTCTTTTTGAGTGCCATTTAAGAAATATTTGCTCTCTCCAAAAACATGATATTATCCTGTTCCTGTTTAAATAGCTAACTGCTTTACCAGTTACATTTAGATCTACAGTCTATCTGGAATAGATTTTTATCTATGGTGTGCGGTAGGGGTAAGAATTCACTTTTTTTTCATGTGGAAATTCTGATGCCCAAGCATCATTTACTGAAAGGCCATCCTTGTCTATATATAATCAGTGTTATAAAGCAAGCCACTTTTTATAAAACAAGTAACTATACCTGTATGGATTTGGGTTGTTTATGGGTTCTTTTATTTTTATTTTCCTGTTTCTTGATCTACTAGTTTTTTATATACCAATATCATACTGTCTTAATTACCATACAGCTTTATGATATATCTTGATTTCTGGGAGCCTTAAGTGCTCCAGCCTTGTTTCTCTACAAGCTTGTCTTGGATGTTCTTAGCTCTTTATATCACCATGTATGTTTTAAAATACCCTTGTTCCTGCTTTGCATATTTACAGATATATCTGTGGGTCATTAGCAACTGTATAATATTGAGACTTCTGACCTGTGAACATGGCATTCCCTTCATGTATTTAAGTTTTCTTTTTCTCAGTTACATCTTTAGTTATATTTTTGTTGTTTTGTGGTTAGTTTGTTTCAGTGCAGATGCCTCAAACTTTTCACTGGAAAATCAGTGGTTTTTATTTTTTATGATATTATAAGTGATACTGTATATTTTAAATGAAATTTTCTGTTTATGACTGATACATAGCACTATAACAACGCTCTATTTTAATAATGTGTCTAATAACCTTGCACTATTCTCATACTAATTCATTTGGATTTTCTATATGCCCTATCATTTATTTATAAATAGTTATAGTTTTATATTTCACATTCCAATTATTACTTGTCTTATATTCTATTTTTTATCTTCCCTTATTTTACTGGTGTAGGCTCTCAAATTCAGGTGAATAGAAATGTTGATAGCAGGTGTCCTTGACTTTTTCCACATTTCAGGGAAAAGTTTTTG
This sequence comes from Mesoplodon densirostris, assembly GCF_025265405.1. NCBI lineage: Eukaryota > Metazoa > Chordata > Mammalia > Artiodactyla > Ziphiidae > Mesoplodon > Mesoplodon densirostris. The sequence goes on from NC_082668.1 coordinate 60,720,733, forward strand.
ATATCTCAACCTTTAAGTTTGAAGTTTGCTGTTGATCTTTTGTAGGTAATGTTAAACAGATTAAATAATTTCCTTTTAAGTTTAATTTGATAAAAGTTATTATGACTGGGTATTTAAATGTGTCAAAAAGTATTCTTTGGGTTTCCCTGGTGGCATGGCACAGTGGCTAAGAATCAGCCTGCCAATGCAGGGGACATGAGTTCGAGCCCTGGTCCAGGAAGATCCCACATGCTGTGGAACAGCTAAGCCCGTGTGCCATAGCTATTGAGCCTGTGCTCTAGAGCCCACGTGCCACAACTACTGAGTCTGTGTGCCACAACTACTGAGCCCACGTGCCTAGAGCCTGTGCACCGCAACAAGAGAAGCCACCGCAATGAGAAGCCCGCGCAATGCAACGAAGAGTAGCCTCCGCTCGCCGCAACTAGAGAAAGCCTGAGCACAGCAACAAAAACCCAACACAGCCAAAAATAAATAAATAAAATAAATTTTAAAAAAGTATTCTTTGCCTATTAAGATAATCATGTGATTTTCTACTTTACGTTAATATGATAAATCATACTGCTTAATTTTCTATTATAAAACGAATCTAAAATATCTCAAATTAAGTTGTCATTTTTGCAAGTCTCCAACTTACCTCTGGTTTGCCCTGCCCTTAAAATGTTCTTTCAAGGATCTCAACAGAGAGCTTAAGGTATTTTTTCTTTTGTAGATCCTGAACCCCATATTTTGTCTCCTTGACATCATGATAAAGAAAAAGCTATTGTTTCAGCAGTTTTTCATTGAACTTCCTAGCTCATTTATCTGCCAGTAGATGTCACAGGGAGAAACCACCAAATGTTGAACTCACTCTCTGCTTCTTTCTTCTCACCAATGCCTTTGCTCCTCATTTCTTGGCTCCCATGGCAGACATAATCTTTATTTTTTGACTACAAAAAAATGCCATGCAATTGGCAAAAGCGCTGCCTTTCTTGCCCCCACCAGGGCTCTTATCTTTAGCACCATGGCCACAAAACATCAAATGCCCCTAGAGAGAAAGTGGCTGACAAAGTATTGGCTCACTTCTCTGTGCTGCTTCTCTCCTTGGCTTTGGTTTTCCAGTTCTGGTTGCCTTGGCAGCTTGCTTAAGCCATCAAACATTTTTAAATCTGGTTTCTCTAACTATTCCTGATGGGAAGCTTGATCTGTTTAACCCTATATAGAGACTAGTTTGATTGGTCTGGATTGAGTAAAACCTATCTGCAATTACATATCAGAAACAAATTAAAAAATACAAATGAAAAAATGAGCAAAAAGTATTTGAATAAAAATTTCTCCAAAGAAGACACACAATGGCCAACAAGCACATGCAAGATTTTCATCATCACTCATCATTAGCAAAATGTAAAGTAAAACCACAATGACCTACAAGTCATACTCATTAGTATGTCTATTATAATGATAAAAAAATAACCACACACATAGAAAATGAGTGTTGCAAGGGTATGGAGAAATTGGAACCCTTGTGCATTGCTGGTGAGAACGTAAAATGACGCAGTTGCTGTGAAAATGGTGTGGTAGTTCTTCAAAAGATTAAACATAAAATTATCATGAGATCCAGCAATTCCACTTCTGGGTATATACCCAAAAGGACAGAAAGTAGAGACTCAAACAGATATTTGTACACTCATGTTCATAGTAGCATTATTCACAACAGTCAAAAGAGAGAAGCAATCCAAGCATCCATTGTCAGATAATGGATAAACAAAATGTTGTATATACATACAACGGAATATTATTTGGCCTTAAAAAGAAATGTCTGACACATTCTACAACATGATTTAACCTTGAAGATATCATATTAAATAAAATAAATCAGTCACAAAAGGACAGATACAATAGTTTCCACTTACACGAGGTACCCGAAGTAGTCAAATTCATAGAGACAGAAAGTAAATTAGTGGTTAACAGGGGCTAGGAAAGAGGGTATGAGAAATGAGTGTTTAACAGGTATTGGTTCAGGAAGATGAAAAAGTTCTGGAGATGGATGATCATAATGGTTGCACAATAATGTGAATGTACTTGATACAACATTACTTAAAAATGGTTAAAATGGTAAATTTTATGTTATATGTAAGTAACCTCAATTTAAAAAAACACTTCAACTATTCTTCATTAATCCCATGCCTGTTTACACTACAGATATAAAATTTTTCCCACTATTGTATCTTTCCTACTCATGTCTATCCCAACACAGGATTAAGTCTAATTTTAGCTATTTGTATCTTCAACTTTCTTTAGTTTATTCTATTTACTAGGCTATTTTCTACCCTGGTCCATTAAGGTTTCTGAAACCATACCACAATTTACATGGTAAATAATACAGTAACTTAATTTCTTATCATTAGTTGCCAATAAAAATCTATTTTTGTATTTGTAAATTTTCCTTACTAATCCTTCTTGAGCTTATATGAGGAAGACTGATCTAAAGAATCTGTCATACAAAGAATATTATTAGTATAATACAAATTATTAGAGCAATTTTAGCTAATCATATTATGACCAGAGCCAATTAAGCAACTAAATTCCAGATTTCTTTTTATATGCTTTCTATTGACCTGTTTCTAGCAGTTTGTTCTGTTTCCTCATTTGAAGCCACAGTTTCAAGAAACATGAATGAAGGGACACCTGAGAATTATGAATGAAGCATACAGGTAATTGCACATGCAGGTAACCGCTTTGGCTGTTGATGGAGTAAGTGGCCAACCAGGCTGATAATTGGATACATGCAAGCACAATTAGGCAATTATGAATGCAGTAGCTTGCACAGTACACTTTTCCAGACATGTCTAATTATATTCACAAGTAATAGTATAGTACGCAAATTATTCCCTTCCTGGAAATAAAAGTGAGCCTAGAATAGAATGCATTCTTTTGCACTTAGGGTCAATATTTTATGACAGTTAAGATTAATGAAATAACAGGTTATTAGGTAACATTTAAGTGTGAGATGAGGCTGGTTAGACAGATAGATGATATATACAGATGGAGATATAAATAGAGATAGAGATATATCTTCCCTGAACAGGGAGATCAACAGTGCCAGAATTATAGTGAAGTGAGTGATTTAGAACCATGAATTCTATTTTTGTACTATTTCTACCCATTGTAGGAATCAGGATCTGGTAACACACACACACACACACACACACACACACACACACACACACACACAGATACATAAGCAGCATCTCAGTGGTCTCTTTCTTAAACAAACTTGGCTTTTTTTTTTTTTTTTGCGGTACACGGGCCTCTCACTGTTGTGACCTCTCCCGTTGCGGAGCACAGGCTCCGGACGCGCAGGCTCAGCGGCCATGGTTCACGGGCCCAGCCGCTCCGCGGCATGTGGGATCTTCCCAGACTGGGGCACGAACCCGCGTCCCCTGCATCGGCAGGTGGACCCTCAACCACTGTGCCACCAGGGAAGCCTCAACTTGGCTTTTAATATGGAATTGAAAACTCATTTAAAGTAAAGTGGCAAGAACCAAATGGCCGATTAATGTGTTTTCCAGAAAAATTACACTTTTTAAAGAATCTGAATTATAATTTAAAAATAGGAAAGAAAGGAAAGAAGATTCAGTTGATCTTTTGGGGAATAGGGACTTTTCATATTACAATAAAAATGGAATACTCTAAGTTTAAATTAGTTTTCTTGAACATTCTATTCATTTTTAATTTGTGATTTTTGAAGACCAGAAAAATTGCTCAATATTATTCTAATATTGGTAGTGCCACTGCCACTTAGTAGCTATGAGGATTTAAGAAGCCATTTTTCTTTCATAAACTACCATTTCTTCACCTATAAAATATGAATAATACCATCTAACTTTCAAAGAAGTTTAAAGGGTTAGAAGCAACATATACAAAGTTTAGCAGAAAATCTAGATATAATTGTAATTTTGTAGGTGATAGTTATTATTCCTATTATGTTTTATTTAAGTAACTTTTTTTCTTCTTCTTTATCCCCCCATTTTAATTTTCTGCATAAGGAGAGAGTGTCTTCTAATTCATGCCCTCCCTGTGTCATCCTTCCCAAATGGTGTCTCTCTCATAAAATGTATTGGAAGAGGATAATAAAATAATTCTGTGGTAGGCACACTTTTAAGATGGCTCGCAATGATTCTTGCCTCTTGGTATTTAGTCTCCAGTATAATCCTCTCATTTTGAATGGAGCAGGACCTAGTGACTGGTTTCTAATTCATTGAATATGTAAAAGCTATGAGTTGTCACTTTCTAGATTAGGCCACAAAAGACTTGGATTCATTTTTCCCTACTTTCCCCTTCCTCCTGGCTTGCTCATGGCAACAATCCTTTTTGTTTTTGAGTATAGTTGATGTACAATGTTGTGTTAGTTTCAGGTGCACAGCAAAGTGAATCAGTTAAACATATACATATATCCACTCTTTTTTAGATTGTTTTCCCATATAGGCCATTACAGAGTATTCGGTAAAGTTCCCGTGCTATACAGTAGGTCCTTATTAGTTATCTATTTTATATATAGTAGTGTGTATATGTCAGTCCCAATCTCCCAATTTATCCCTCTCCACCTTTACCCCCTGGTAACCATAAGTTTGTTTTCTACATCTGTAACTCTATTTCTGTTTTGTAGGTAAGTTCATTTCTACCCTTTTTTTTTGAGATTCCACATATAAGCGATATGTGATATGTGATATTTGTCTTTCTCTGACTTACTTCACTCAGTGTGACAATCTCTAGGTCTATCCATGTTGCTGCAAATGGCATTATTTTGTCCTTTTTTATGGCTGAGTAATATTCCATTGTTTATATGTACCACATCCTCTTTGTCCATTCCTCTGCTGATGGACATTTAGGTTGCTTCCATGTCCTGGCTCTTGTAAATAGTGCTGCAATGAACACTGGCGTCCATGTATCTTTTTGAATTATGGTTTTCTCCAGATATATGTATGGCAACAATCCTTGATGGAGCTTGGAGTGAACTCAACCCAAGTTGAGCCTTAAGATGACTGAAGCTTCTGCCAACACCTTGATTCGATATTGTGAGAGCTGCTGGTTCATAGATACTGAAACAGATTCCCGATTGAAACAAAAAAACCAAAAGACCAAAAAGCAAAACAACAAAAAAACCCTGTGAGATAAAAAATGTTACTAAGTTTTTGGGTAAGCCACTGAGTTTGAAAGTAGTTTGTTATGCAGCAACAGAAAACTAATGCAAACACACCCACCGCACACTTTCATTTCCCAAAGATTTTTATTTGTAAGGGTCTTTCTCCAGGGCATTTAAAGATATATTATTTTCTGTGGTTGAAGACATATCTTCTTATTTACAAATGCCTTCTTATAGCTATTTCCTTCCTACCTTCATATCTTAGAAAGAATGGTTAGGCAGTAATTTTCTTCACAGTAGATGCCAAATGAGAAAAAATTGTACACTTCAGGAGTAGAGATCTAAAACACTGTATTTTAATAAATCAATTATGTAATAAAGTAGTCAGAAAACAATTTTGAGGTTTTAGATTTTTTTTGAAAAGCAACCTGAGAAACACAAATAAGAATAGATTGTTCTGTTCCCAAGGAGGTTACAATCTAATAGTTAGGGAAAAAAAAAGAACCTATATAGATTTAAAGCTTACTAACACTCCAAGGTAATAAATGACAAATGGGTTGCACAAACAGTAAGCAAGCTAGAAAAAACAAGAAAAACTTCCCAGAAAGAGGGCAGAGCATACTCTAGTCCTTCAAAATGATTAGAATTGGAAATCAGCCCAATTTCCAGCCTCTACTTTACCAATATTAGTGTCCTTGCTCCTTGGTAATTCATTTCTTTACTGATATCTACATCAGCATGGATAGTATTTTATTTTACTTATGAATCTATAGAATGGTATAGGACGTTTATATAATTGCCCCAAGGCTAGAGGAAATACTGGAATTAAAACCAAGGTTGCAAAACTCAAAGTAGAAAAAGAAATATAGTCAACCAATTAATTTTTTAAATTAGCTGAAAAAGAAAACAATCAAAATATAACCTATCATATTATTTGTCTGCTCTTACATAAACACAAAGTCAAAAACTAAAATTTGTTGTAAAATAACTATTGCAGTTTTCCATAACTGTTTTGTATCATGTTTCCATTTTAAACTCCTAGAAGACTTGTAGACTGTCTGGTTACATAGATATCTTGATTTAGCGATACTGATTAGATGCTCCTAGTAAACTACTTTTTCAAAATTATAATGTTATTCACACTCTGAGAGAGAAATAATACCCAGAGGAGCGTGAAGAAAGCAAAGAGGGTATGATGTCACAGAAGTAAGGAGATATGACATGTTAAACGGAAAAAATACTTAATAAAGGCAAATTTAATAGCAAGATTGAGTATGATAAAGACTCAGAAATGCCCACTGGATTTGAAAATGTGATGGTTCTTTGATTTTAATGAGAGATAACTTTAGTAGAGTCATGGAGCAGAAGCTGGAGTTCAGTGGATTAAAGAGAGAATGTGAAGTGAGAAAGTGGTGACGATAACCGACCACTTTTTTGACAAGTTTAGATTAAGAGCACAGGAGAGAGATTTGGTTACTAGAGGAACACTTAGGCTCAGGGAGGGACAATTTTGTAGGATGTTTACAAATTGGAGAGAGAGAGAGAGAGAGAGAGAGAGAGAGAGAGAGACCGAGACCTCCAAAGCAAGACCTAGGAAGTAGAGTCAGGTGCACTGGGAAGAAAAAGGTGGATTGCCTTTGAATTGGAGGGGGACTATGTCTTCTGAGAATAGAGAAAAGTATTATGAAGAGAAAATATGTAAGCCAATGTGTGCTTGTGTGAGAAACATGATTCCTGACTGCTTTGATTTTCTCTCTGCTGAACATAAGGAGGGTAGGAAAATAGAGGGTAAGAAGAGGGAGGAAGAGATATTGGAGAGTGTGTGGCCAAAGACAACAAAAGGGCTTGACTGTGGCCTAGAAAGACACACACTGGATGGAGATCATAAACATGCAGTGGTGCCTGTCAGCTGTTGTGCAATTTCTTCCCTCAGTACTATCACTAACATTTTTATAAAAACTTGAACAAGTGATCTTATTAATGCTGTAATTTCTTATTTCTATAGCTATATATGACTTTCAAGTCTTTATTCTGGAAAAGAGTTTGCTAACCATTGGTCTAAAGAAGAAATCAGTTAGAAAATTAGCTACATATTGGTCCATGAGCAACTACCTTTGTTCAAAGTTATCCTATTTAGATAATGCAGAATTGATTGGTTGCTTTTGTTCTCTGCGGTATAAAACAATCATAAGGTGATATAGATACAGAAGTAACTGGCGGCTTCTAAAGTGAATGCCTTAAATGCATTTATTGGAAGACCATTTCTCTTTTGAGTCATAGGTGAGTAGATGTGGTTGTCATATATACCTTATATAAGCAGCTCATGCAGCTCAACATGAAGAAAACAAACAACCCAATCCAAAAATGGGCAGAAGACCTAAATAGACATTTCTCCAAAGAAGATATACAGATTGACAACAAACACATGAAAGAATGCTCAACATCACTAATCATTAGAGAAATGCAAATCAAAACTACAATGTGGTATCACCTCACACCAGTTAGAATGGACATCATCAAAAAATCTACAAACAATAAATGCTGGAGAGGGTGTGGAGAAAAGGGAACACTCTTGCACTGCCGGTGGGAATGTGAATTGGTACAGCCACTATGGAGAACAGTACAGAGGTTCCTTAAAAAACTAAAAATAGAACTACCATATGATCCAGCAATCCCACTACTAGGAATATACCCAGAGAAAACCATAATTCAAAAAGACACATGCACCCCAATGTTCATTGCAGCACTATTTACAGTATCCAGGTCATGGAAGCAACCTAAATGCCCATCGACAGTTGAACGGATAAAGAAGATGTGGTACATATATACAGTGGAATATTACTCAACCATAAAAAGGAACGAAATTGGGTCATTTGTAGAGACGTGGATGGATCTAGAGACTGTCATACAGAGTGAAGTAACAGAAAGAGAAAAACAAATATCATATATTAATGCATATATGTGGAACCTAGAAAAATGGTACAGATGAACCAGTTTGCAGGGCAGAAATTGAGACACAGATGTAGAGAACAAACATATGGACACCAAGGGGGGAAAGCGGCAGGGGGTGGGGGTGGTGGTGTGATGAATTAATTGGGCGATTGGGATTGACATGTATAAACTGATGTGTATAAAATGGATGACTAATAAGAACCTGCTGTATAAAAAAAAGTGCCTTCTTGATAAAATGTTTAAAATAAGTCATTAAAAAATTTTGTATTGTGAGAAAAAAAAAAAAGACTGGACTTAGTCATGAAAACACTCACTCACCTTTACTTTTGTCTTTTAGCCTCTTTCTTATATCTGTGTTGTTTTTGGTAGGGTGACAGAGAAAAGCATTAAGAGTTATAAACTTGGAAGGGAAGACAGGAGACATTTGTAACCTGGAAATATCCACCCAGATATATTTTAGTTTATGTTGAAGATTAGATGCATTACTTTAAAGAAAGCAGCTCAACGTTTTTTATTTAAAGGCAAAGCAAATTGTTTGCATATAACTAGGGGTGAAAAGCTTGCTTGCAAACTAATTTTAAAAATATTTTCTTTTTCCAAATGATTTATCCCAACATACAAGTGAAGTCAGAGGCTATTCTTATTGGGAAAGACAGTATGTGAAGAAAAAACATCCTGGACCCAGAGATATAAAGTAGGGATTTGAGGCTCAATTCTGACATTTACTAAATCTTTGGTTTGGGGCAAGTCATTTAAACTCTCCAAGTCAGAATTTCCTACTTGTAAAACGAGAATAAGGCCTATTGTCCAGGAAGATTGTGTGAAAAAAAAAAATGACATAATACTTCTGAAGGTGTGTGGTAAAATATAAAGTGCTCTATAATACTGTTTTGGTTTGAGATATCCCTGAGACAAAATTTCCATCTCTGATCATTTTAATCATTTTGTTTCCATACATTTCTACTAGTGTGGAGATTTTTGGTTCTTGGTAATAGAAAATTCAATATAGACAGATCAAGCCTAAATTCATGTGAGGCATGGTATTTTGATTTGCCATAATACAAAACACTTTAGAAAGTTCAGAGAACACAGAAGAGGAAAAAAATAATTCATAGGTCCATAGACCTATCACTTAAAGAGTGGGTATTATTTTTTCAATCTCCATTTCATTGGTTATATTTTGAAGTTTTTTGGAGATTATATATATATATATATTTTTTTACTTTTAGTAATCTACAAACATCACATTTTTCTGTGATACCACAGCCTTTATAGACATGAGTTCAAAAGGTTCCACTATATGGACTTATCACTCATTAATCATTTGATGTATTTTTAGTTTTTTACTATTATGTATAATGAACATAAACCTTTGTTGAATTTAGAACTTTTTAATCCCCATGGGACTTACTTCTTAGGTATATATTACTGGAGAGATTTACTATTTGCTATTTTGTTACCTCAAGCCTTCAATTTCATTTATTTTCTTTGAAAGATAGTGTCTTTAAAAAAATATCAATTGACTGAATAAATGTACTACAGTAGATGATGTTAATTCCCAGGAAGCTGCACTCTTCCTAAGGTTCAGGCTTTTTCTTGCACCATAAAATCCCCCTGGTTACCTAACAGTATTTTAGAAGGAGATGGCACCTAATTTGTAGCATGACTTGTTTGTCAGTTTAGAAAGCTAGTTCACTGTCCAAGCTGGAGATATTGGTCTCTTCCAATGGCTATGTAGAGAAATGGAGTCATGCAGTGTCTCTAATGTTTTGTCATATGAGAGAGATTATTTCAAGGCTAGTTGGGCAAATGATAATGTAGGCAGAGCACATCCACAAATTAGATAAACAGATGGGCTTTTATTGCCGGAAATAATTCGTTCTTGGAAGGAACATCTAACACTGGTGACTGTCATATTCTGACAGCAGAGTGACAGTTGGGATAGGAGTCAGAGCTGACCTGGCACATTTCTGAAGGATGACACCTCTGAAGCAAATGGGTAGTAGTTATTTATTAATACAGTACATTTGGTAAATTATTTATCTCAAGTCACATTTACTTAGTTATATTATTCATTCCTAAATATCTTAACTTTTTATAAGCAATGAGTACTGGAATTCTCACTGGTGCTAAATCTAATCTTAGTTCACAGACAGTTCTGTTATCATTTCAAATAGCTACAATCAGGAGCATTTCATTACAGTGAAATGCATGGTGTGAAGTACAAATCAGATGTGACACCTTATTACTTACTTAAGAATGGCCTTCAATCCTCAAAATTCTAGATAAGTGATGCAATATTATTTATATCTGTTTGTATTGTGAAAAATTTGAGGCAAGGAACTACTTCTCATGTAGTTCATACATTTCATTTCTATCTTCCAAAGCCCAGTGCTAACGTCATAAACAGATTCATAATAAAACTGCTTGCTGGTAGATGGATGGATGGATGGATGATGGGTGGATAGCAGGAAAAATCATTCCCCCATCTCCAGTTATTGTCAAATTTGTTACATGGTTCTTTAGTGTCTAAGCTTCCTTGAATTCCAAAATTCTAGTAACAAGTGGGTCATTCTTTAATTTACTTTCTCATTCACTCCACAACTATGCTTTGAAAGTCTACCATGTATGTGCTCAACACTGCAAATGGGCTCAACACAGTATAACCTAAAAAGTTCAATTGCTGCTTTGAGATTGTAAACTGATAGAGACGTGGTATGTGCCACTACCAAAGTACTTATGATGAACACCTAATTTGAATGGGGAAGGTGGGAGGGAGGCAGGGAGGAGAGAGTGAATGAGAAAGAGACAGAGAGAGAGAGACAGAGAGATGGAGAATGGCTTTGGGAAATAACCATAAACCATTTAGTGATTTCATTCAATAAAGATTGTTTAGAGTATCAGCTTTGTCAGACCCTACTGATGGACCTCAGAGTAGCAGTAGTGAACAAGAAAGACACAGTTGCTAGCCTTGCAGACTTCACCATTTGAAGGGCAAAGCTTACTCTCTGGTTGAACTAAAAAACTGGTTCAAGTGAGTCAGGCAGGGAATGGTGGGCTTCAGGGAATAAGACTCCCCAGTGCTGATGAATGGACAACTGATTTGTATGATTGATAATGTAGAAATCGATCTTTTCAATGTCCTCAAAAAAAATTAACATGAAATAAATCCATCTAGAGGAAGTCAATTAAGTATTTGAATCATAGTGAGCATTTACACTACTCCTGATATTTTCTCAACACTATCTTTTTAACCCTTCTTGGAGTGACTGTAAACTCTATTTTGCAGATGAGGAATCTTAAGTTTAAGAAATATTAAGAAATTCTACCAAAATAACACTGCAAGTATATGGCTTAGCAGGGATTAAAAATGAGATTGTAAAATTCTGGTCTTTCTTGACTGCTTACATTTATAACAGAGTTTTTAAAGCAAAATGAAAAGAGAAGGTGCTGAAAATTTTGTCATTTGATTACAAAACACAAAATGCAATAAATAAAGCAGAGAAAGTGAGAAGTCAAAAGAAAAAGTATTAATTACATATATAGCTTTAAAAAAGTGTTTATTGCTTCTTTTAATATAAATGCTCAACCTGACTTTCTCAGTGAAATCTTCTCAGTTTCCCATTAAACATTCCCATTCTCAACATAACTCATTACACACCCTGTGCTTACGATAATTTATAGATGCCCATGGTTCCAGGAAGGGAATGACCTTTGTCAATACTGTATAAATAAGACATAAGGCTTCTAGGTTTTTCAAATCAGAGTGAAATTCTTTCAGGTTTTATATAGGAAGAGTGACAAATTATAGATTTATTTATTAAAGCTAAAATAGTTCAAATCACATAAATGCTACCAACATGTTGTCTATAATACCACAATCAGCGTTCAGAGTAAAACAATTTTTTTTTTTAAAAAAGTACATTTGAACATTACGAAGAAAAATCTCTGCTGCTTCATGTTGGGAGAAAGTCCATAAAAGTTCAAACCATAATATGCTACTAAATCACAATTACTCTTTGTAATTACTACCATTAAAACTACTATGTAGTTTCATTTATTTGGGAAAACATGTTGATAGTTCATCTTTTCTTGGTTCTAGTTCTAACGTAGTGGGGTAGATGAAGAATAGAAGACTTTATAGGATATCAATTATTTCAAGGTTTTTGTTTAAGGCATCTTTCCTTTAATCAAACAAAGAATTTGTCAAGCATATAACATGAACTTATAGTTTAACTTTTTGGACAATGAAATGCTCAAGCTATGAACAAATCAAAGAAGGTCAAACCCAGCATGAATCAAATTAGTGCAAAAGGATAGGTGAAATTTTAAGAACTGTATATTAGTACTGTTCTTTCTCTCCAGCTATGAGAGGTGAAAGGGAAAAACTCTTTCTCTGTACTCACATGCCTGACACTAACTACCTAGAGTTAGCGCAGGCCCCACAGGTTAAGGGCTCAGTCCCAGAGGACCATCCCCACTTCAGATGCTAATCTCAAAGTCTGGACCTCCTACACTTCTGGCCAACCGGTTATATATCAGGGGTGATCACAACCCCCTCCTAAGATTCAATTATTGGCTAGAATGGCTCACAGAACTCAGGAAAGCACTTTACTTACTATTACTAATTTATTTAAAAGGATATAACTCAGAAACAGTCATGTGGAAGAGAGGCAAGATAGGACAAGATATGTGGGAAGGAATGTGGTGCTTCCATGCTCTCTCCAGGGATGCCATTCTCCTAGCACCGAGACATGCTCACCAAACCTGAAGTTCTCTGAACCCCCTTTCTTAAGGTTTTTATAGAGGTTCCATTAAATAGGCGTGACTGAGTAGATTATTGACCACTGCTGATTAACTCACCCCAGTTCTTCTCCCCTCCCCAGTGGTCAGGGAGAGGGGCTGAAAGTTCTAACCCTCTAATCACCAAGTTGTTTCCCCTGGCAACCAGCCCCCATCCTCCAAGATAACCTCATTAGCACAAACTCAGGTTTGCTCAAAAGGGGCTTATTATAAATAACAAAAGACGTTCCTCTCACCCCTATCACTCAGGAAATTCCAAGGGTTTTAGGAGTTCAGTGCCAGAAATAGAGATAGAGACTAAATATTATACATATTTCTTATTATGCCACAGAAGTGATTCAGTTTAATCATTAATGACTGGATATACGTGAATTCCAATAATCAGGTTGTACAAATAATGAATATGGCTGTTTCCAAGAGTGTGACTCAAAATATTGATGACTTGCAAGGAGTATGAGGTTTTTAAACTGAAGAAGGAAAGAAAAAGCCAGGAGGATAGAGCTAGGGAGGTGGTAAGTAAGTGTTCATATGGTTAAAACTGTTCTGCTTTATTGAATATGCATATTTTATGTATACAAATAATGAAGGGGTAGGGAAATTTAGGTCTTACTCCAGACAGCTACTCACATGCTACATCAATATAATGTATACTGTATGGGTAAAAATTACCCATATGTACAAAATGTGTAGGAGAGCAGAAAAATAGAAATGTGAAATGTGGAAATGTGAAAATATATTTTTAAAAGTAAGTTTAGGGCCTCCCTGGTGGCGCAGTGGTTGAGAGTCCGCCTGCCGATGCAGGGGATGCGGGTTCGTGCCCCGGTCTGGGAGGATCCCATATGCCGTGGAGCGGCTGGGCCCGTGAGCCATGGCCGCTGGGCCTGCGCATCCGGAGCCTGTGCTCCGCAACGGGAGAGGCCACAACAGTGAGAGGCCCGCATACCGAAAAAAAAAAAAAAAAAAAAAAAGTAAGTTTAAAATGCAATATATATCTATATCATTGAAATCCTTTTAAAACTGCTTTCATCTATCACACAGAATTATAATTTATTTTTTTAAATCTAGAGAAACAAAAGCTAGATAGATTAGTCTTATGACACTCAAATATTCTTCATTTGATATCAATTGGAAAAGAAAACTTGAGTCATTCAGTGTATTAGTCATCCACAATAAAAACAGTATTGTATTTTAACTTGAAGTTCTTTTTAAATTGGCTGTTTTAATTATCAGTGTGCATTCTTAACAAAAAATAGAAAGTAATTAAATAAAAATGAATAAGTTTCAGAGTTCACTAGAGAAAGAAAAGATGGCTATCTCCTTCTTCCTCTAACTTTTCCAATAGTTAATTATGTTAGTAATATATTTTCATTATAAAAAATTAGAAAATTCACATAAGCCAAAAAATAATTGGTATATTTATATTCTTCTCCTAGATATAACTACTATTAACCTTTGGCAAAGTTTCTCCCAGACTTTTTTCATCACATGTTATTAGTTATTTTTTTGTTTTGTTTTGTTTTTTTCGGTACGCGGGCCTCTCACTGTTGTGGCCTCTCCCGTTGCGGAGCACAGGCTCCACACGCTCAGGCTCAGCGGCCATGGCTCACGGGCCCAGCCGCTCCACGGCATGTGGGATCTTCCCGGACCGGGACACGAACCCGTGTCCCCTGCATCGGCAGGTGGATTCTCAACCACTGCGCCACCAGGGAAGCCCACATGTTATTAGTTAAATAAATATTTTTATAAGATCAGGCAGCATATGATATTTTTTCACTAAATTATATATGAAGAACACGCTTCTACATTATAAAAGTGTCCTTCAATATCATTTGTAACACTGTTTTATCTTATTTATGAATAAATCATGACTTATTTAATTGTTATAACAACAGAGAAACATTTAAAGGAAATTTAAATGCCTAGAAGAGGCCAAGCAGATAACTTAAATCTTTGAACTAGACAATAGAGCTTGTGAAACAACCAGAGAACCCAAGCCTAGTCTAATGGATTTTAAGTTTAATTTAAAATAAAAACAGAAACAAAAATCACATTTTTTAATCAAGAAAAAAATAGAAATATTTATTTTGCAGCATATCTGATAATTCACATATGTAAAGACTTTAATGGGTCTAATCCAGCTGAGACCCAAATTATTTTGTACTTTTTAGATTTTTTAGTCCCTGATTTTATGATATTAAAAAATTCTGAAAAGTCTGAGCTGGGGGTATATAACTCTAGAGCTGATTTCCTTTTCCTTCTGCAAGGTTCCTTGTATTGACCTTTTTTTTTTTTTCCAAATTGTTTGAGACTTAGAGAAAACTTGCAAAGATAGCACAGAGAATTTTATTTGCTTTTCATCAAAATTTCCTAAGTATTAAAATATTAATATTTCACCACATTGGCTCCTCTCTCTCTCTGTATGTGTATATGTGTGTGTGTGTGTGTGTGTGTGTGTGTGTGTGTATGGTATTTCTAAATTTGTGGTTTGCTAGATTATGTAAGTGTTTTTAATTAAAGTCACAACTCCTCCTAACTTAGACAAATAATTGCATATACTTTCCCCCAAGGGTCTTATTTAAAGCAGAGAAAAAAATCCTTATAATCTTACTTTGTTGTTTGTCTTACTGGTAGATATTTTTCTAGTATGCTTTTTCACTGAAGCTATAGTGGCTTAAGGATTATTAATGCATGTGAGGATCTCAATTCTGATGTTGCAAGACCTTTTCTCCTTTTAACAAGTGATGATCAATACCCACAGTTTTTGGGTCCTGGTATCAGCATATGCCTCTAAGACAGCTGTGGCTTCCTTTCTTGTTTATCACTTTGGTTTCAACTTATTTTCATTTTTGCTTTATTTGGATTTTTACCTTAACCTATTGAGAAATCTCTTATGCATTTAAAGATATGTTGGTAAAAATGTATTCAGCATTTCTAGAAGTTTAATAGTGCATAGTTTTTCCATAACATCAAAGCAGCCATATTGCCAGAACAATTCTAAATAACAGTTTTAAACATAACATCTTCAACTGTTTTCCTTGAATATAATTTTCACTATTTTTTCATGAGTCTGCAAAATAAAAATTAGCAAGAACTTATCATACTTATTGTTATAAATTCTTCTTCTCAAAGCACTGATGAAATCACTGTATATCAAACAGTTAATTTTATTGATATTCTCCTCCACCAATTAAACTGAGTATTTCTTTGGACATTTTAAAGATAAATCCTATCTTGGGTATGGAGATATTTTGTTGTTTTCTTAACATTCAAATAAGTTATCATATTTTTCAATGTTTCTTGTGATGGCCTGCTATTTTTAGACAAAAAGATAACAAGTAATAAATTTCTGAGCAACATATTAAAGAAAATGAATGCTTAAATGACATTTGACACTAGCAGAACTGGAAAGTGGTTGATCAGAATCACACTGGTTAGCCTGGAAAGTGAGTTTTTAACAGAAAGCAAATTTGGCAGTGCTAACTCTGAACTATTCATTGGCTATGACATGATTTGACATTATAATCGTTCACTTTACACTCTTTGTACTAATTCTTTATATGTAGTAAGCAAACTTGTCTTTACATTTTGGCTTCCCATGTGATTTCCTACAAAGAACATAAGTCAGTCAAGGAAACCATAAACCTTGTCTGCTTAGCAGTTATATTTCTTTTTGCATGTTACTAAATTAGCATTCCATTTTGCATTAGCTTCTGTGAGCTTGGCTGGCCTGAGACCATCTGGGAAAGACTGAAAAACTAAAAATGAAACCTGAAATATTGTGAACACAGAGACTCTGGGATGCTATATACATTACCAGCTAGTCAGCTACCCCTTAAATGACTCCTGTGCCTTAGTCATGTAAGCAGTCATTCATTTCTGTCATTATTCATCTAATAATAGATTTATCCATCCACCCATCCATCCATTTATCCATTCACTGAACCAGCACTTATTAAGTATCTCTGTATATCTAGCTTTGTGCTAGCTGGTAGTAATAAAGAGACAATTATTTCCTATAACCTTTCTTTAGAAGGGAGGCAGATATGTGAAACATATAAACATAATCATGTATTACAAGCATAAAAATAGAAAAATGTGTGGTATTCAGTAGGGTCACAAAGGAAAGAGTGAGCGATTCTACTTAGTTTACCCTGTAGAACAAAAAAGAGGAAACAAATATTTGTAACTCTCCCAATATCATCAATTTCTTTCACTTTCTCTGAAATTATGCCTTTAGTTATGAGAGGATATGAATTGATCCTGAGTATATTTTGACTATGGGAAAACATGCAAATGAGTAAAAATGAAATGAATAAAAGTAGGCAAAATTTTAAAAGTCACACTACAATAGCTGTAATTTTGGAAATATTTCCTCATTTAATAAGTATATGTTGAACACCAACATGTATTGATATAAGACATAATTTAATCACTGAATTTTGAGACTAAAAATTATGCATCAATAGCTTTGAACCTGGCCCCTTCTATTTTTGGAATATGTTCTAGATTATTATTTATTAGACTTTGAATTTTTCATGTTAAATTTTAAACTATTGGTAGAAACCATCATTACAAATCTCAGCTTTTTAGGTTCATACTCATTACATAAATTTTGAAACAACTACAGTATATATATTATTACACAGATCAAGAAGAGCTTAAAAGTGTTTAATAGTGCTTTCACCAATAAATGAAACATGTATGTTTAACAATTGAGTTTTAATCTTTGAAACATATAAATGCCATATAGACATATATATATAACTTTATCTGTCCATAAAAAGAGAACTTATTTTTTAAAATATGAAGGAACAATGTTTGTTTTTTTGAGAGATTAAATTTTGTGCTCAATGATTATGAGATAAAAAAAGAACTTAGAAATTTAACTGGGCACACTGGTCATGAGCCAATACTGGATTTCCATGAATTATGGGATCTAAAACTACTGATCTGACATTTATAAGGGTAGCTTACAAAATTTGTTTTAATTGTTCCATTACAAAATTTGATTGTCTTTGCAAATATTTGGCTATGGATTAAGAATTTTAGATATTTATTTATATTTTAAGATTATTGAGGAAATATATGATGTCTTCCCTTCTTAATACAGTACAAAAAGTTACTAGTGTTGTAATTTTGATTCTAATGGCTGATACTTAACAAAGAGTATAGATTATTTTAAACTCTTTTACTAAACTGACATCACAAATCCTATGTATATTCTCAAACTTGTTTATTAAGTTAGAACAAAAATTAGCACATTTCAAGTATGCTCATTCAAAAATCACAAAGTTTAAGGATTTAAATTTCACTCATACTTCGTATTTCCTTATTTAGGTAAAAGGCGTAGTATTGAGTATTAAATATAGTATTAAATAGTAGTATTAAATAACATAAGGCTTGTTTCATGGAGAATCAAAAATGGTAACTGTGATAAATACAGAATAGAGATATGAGGCAAAGGGCTGGTACGGAGGAGGGAGTGATTGACAGTTCTTGATACAAGACAGTCTTTCAGAAGAATTCTTGCTTGAACTAGGCTTTTGATGACAAATAGAAATTTTTTCAGGTAAATGAGGGTGGTGAAAAAGGTTATTGACCACAGAGGAAAATAGAATAGCACATTCAAGAAACTATATGTCATTCAGTATTCTAGTATGCAAGATGCAGATTCACAGCAGGAGGTATGAGATGAGTATGGAATGCGGATATGGTCAGATTCTACAGGATCTTGCAACCCAAGCTAATATCTTATGATGTGGATAATGGCAAGCCACTGAGACACAGATAAAGTCTAGAAATTGAGGTAAAAACACTCAAACACACACACACCCCTCCCACACACTACTTTTCACCTTAGCAGATATGTTATTTACTTCATATTTCTAAAAGAGAAAAAGAAAACAACTGAATCTTCTCAAAGTCTTACCAATTATAGTTTTGGAAAGGACCATAGGAAGTTTTAAGGCCAATCTCCATTTTGTGCAGATAAAGAATTTATGTTTCTAAGAAGCTAAATGAGGTTCTTAAACTCTTACCAAGGACCAGATGCAGAGCTGGACTAGAACACAGGTCCTCTAATTAATTGTCCAGAATTATTTGAAGATTCAAAATCATTGTGACTTGGCAAGATTGTTGCAAAATATTGATGCTTGGTACTGCTTGATCCCAATCATCATTTGCCTACAATAGCTCATCTTTAGCTTTCATTAATTCAGGTTCCTTGCCTTTCAGATTGATTGTTGTCATATGCGCTGTTAGTATGAGTAGCATTTGGTTTTCACGTGGCTTCTTTTAATCTCAGTATGATTGAAAACAAAATGAATGTTTCTGGTGAATATCTATGCTCTAACCCCAGCATGGAAGTCCAAATACAGAATAGCTGTGCATTGACAGAGACCCAGGACTGAAACAGAAGGAGGTGCCGAAGGTCTGATGACAAGAGTCAAGGTTTTTGGCTTATTTATGAAGGAAAATTAACACATGGGCTTTAAATGAAAAATATCCCATCTTCATGCAAAATGCAGCAACATTAATTACAAGAGTAAAGTCTATTCATATCTTACTTCAGAAGAAGGTGGGTTATTTTTCATTCTGGATGCACTGATTGTTATTCAATAATCTTGTTGGATTTTGCCCTTAACTGCATTTATCAGCTATGAGAGTTGCTCAGAAAATAAGTTTATAAGTTTAATTACCAGAACATTATGCAGAATGCAGGAAATTTGATGGTGGTTTTATATTCTGCTGGCATGTGAGGGAACATTTCAAAGGGCTCAGTTCTGATTGTTTGTGACATGGTGTTTCCTTAATTAAGAATGGCTGTTCTACATGTATCCTTCCCACACAAGGTATATGCCAAGATTTAATTTTTTTAGCTCACCTTTTTTTCAACAGCAAAAATCAAGATCAACTTGCTGACTTTTTGGAAAAAATGCTAGTACTTAATAATTTTAAGCTGCTATTTAAGAAAGAAGCTCTTCCACCAATATAAGTTGACTTTAGTTTTTTAAGAAAATGTATATCATGTGTGTTTCTGAATGTGTTTGTGGTTGTGTGACAATGATAAACTGCTCAGTTTTTCTCTCAAAGCTGTCACTGCATCACTGAATTTGTTATTTTGACTTTCAGGTTTCACTCTGACACTTAAAGGGAACATATGCTTTACATGTTTGCTTGGGGTGCATGATTAAGAGATGAACACTCTCCTATCTACTTCCTGAGATTCAGAAACAATAGCTTTCAGAGTCTCTTGAAGAAAACAACCTGGAAGACTGGAAGACTCCGAATGGAAGCGTATGTATACCTAACAGTCTGCTATGTCCATACAGTTAACATTTGATGGCTACTGTTTCCCTCCATTAGTTAAACCTAAGATAATTGATCAGTCTATGAAATTATTGAAGATCTATTTTTACAAGCCAACAGTTTTTGTGGGTTTTTTTTAGAAATTGAAATTTCATGCAAATAGAGAAAAAGGAAGATTTCTTTTTGACATTTTTATAATTCCAGGAAGGTTGGGGGAATTCTTAGGTAGCTAAGGCCCCCAAAGTCTTGGACAACAAGAACCCTAACTACTTCTCTAACCTGTTCTGATATCACTCTTCTCCTGGCTATGTTCCTGCCATGCCAATCATCTTTCTGTTCCTCAAGCATTTCTCACTCATTTTTACTGCAGGTTATTTATCCTTGCCATTCCCTCTACCTGAAATAATCTTCCATGGATCTTCCACGGATCTTCCACGGATCTTGAATAGCTGACTCCTTGGTTGCCATTCAGGTTCCAGTTCAAATGGCCTTTCCTCAGATAGGTTATGCTGATAATCTAATCTACAGCACAGGGCTCCCTAATACCAATCACCCTCTTTCTCTGTCTCTTCAAACTTCCTTTATTCTTGTCATAACACTTAGATGTATCAGAATGTATCTAGTTGCTGACTGTCTGTCTTCTGCTTGTAAAATGTAAGGACTTTGGTGGTCCTTGTCACCATCACATTCCCATTAGAGTAAGTCCCCTACATACGAACGAGTTCTGTTCTGAGAGTGTGTTCGTAAATCCAATTTGCTCATGAGTCCAACAAAGTTAGCCTAGGTGCCCAACTAACACAATCGGCTATATAGCACTGTACTGTAATAGGTTTATAATACTTTTCACACAAATAATATATAAATAACAAACAAGCACAAAAAGTAAAGAAAACGTTTTTAATCCAGTACCTTGAAAAGTAACAGCTACATCACCACTGCTGTTATGCTTGCTTCCTGGGCTTGAAATAAAGATACTCTACTACTGTACTCTATACAGTACTCTACAGTAAAGAATACAAAAGCACAACCACTTGTAGAGGATGCACGCACGTGACAATGTATGCCAGACACATGAACTAACTTACGTGATTGGGCACGCGAACACACATTCGCATCTTCGAAAGTTCGCAACTTGAAAGTTTGTATGTAGGGGATTTACTGTATTTAGAAGGGTAGTAGCTCAAAAATATTGGTAGAATATAAGAAAGAACAAATGGGAGCATCCTGTGTGTGGACTTTTCTGTAATACATCCAATACATTTTTGTCCTAAACTGGCCGTTACAAATTCAAATGCCTACAGAGGTCAGGCAAATAACATAACTGAAATAGGCCAGGTATCGTGATTGATAGGGATAGGAAGGGTAAGATTTTGACAAATTGAGGAACATTAGCCCCACCTACACTCAGTTCTGACTATCATTTATTACCATGAATTTGGACTCCAAAATGCCAGAGTTTATGTATAATTCTTAAATTTTAATGTTGGTAAAATAAATCTATTTAAAATTTTATTAGCCAAAAAATATATCTCTATGCTATTGCTGAACCTATTGCTGAACTTATGTATTGCTGAACCTCTTGTTTGCAACTTCAGCTATGAAATTAAATGTGACTGTGAGAGAGTATCAAAATATCCCAGGGGGGAAAGAAATCTTAGAAAATTTGATATGATATGTCACTCCAAATAAGCTATGTTTTATGTGACATTTCCATCCATAAAGACTAATTCAGTTGTAACTGAAACCCCAAAATAACAGTGGTCTGAACAAGGTACAAGTTTATTTTTCTCTCATAATGAGACATGGTTTGTTTCTTTGTAGACCAGGAATCTGGTCTCCTTCAACTTAATTGCTTCACCACCCTTACAAATGAGTTTTACCTCATGGTCCTCAATAGCTGTTTCAGTTCAAGATATCAGATCTGCATTTTGAAACAAGAATAAATTTTGTGGCAGAAGCAAAAAAAAGAGAGACATCAGATTTGTACTGCAACCAGCAGAAAGAAGGAAGGGGATGAAAGAAAAGTGGTAAAGAATATCTGTCACTCAACTCTTAAGAAATTTTCCTGGAACTTGATACATACAGTTACTACATATTCAACATATTTATTCAACAAATATTTACTGAGAGAAATTAAGTATGAATACACAACACATTTTTCACTTGGCCCCCAGGATATGGCACTAAGAAGGCATCCTTTTGGGAGGTGGGGAAACTCCAGTGAACAAGACCATAATATCGGCCCTCATGAAATTTATGTTCAGGGAAGAGAAGAAAGAAAAATGAAAAGTACACAGAAGTAAAATATATACAGTTGACCCTTGAACAACATGGGTTTGAGCTGAGTGGGTCCACTTACAGGTGGATTTTTTTCAATAGTAAATACCACAGTACTACACTATTCCCAGTTGACTGAATCCACAGATGCAGTACCATGGACACAGAGGAACCAGGTACACAGAGGGCCCACTATAATCTACACAGTGACTACTCAGAGGGTGGGCACTCCTAAATCCTGCATTGTTCAAGGGTCAACTGTATAAAATACTGAAATAACTGGTCTCTAAAGAGACTGTACCATTTTACATTCATACAAGCAATGCATGAGAATTTTAGTCAATCTACACCTCCACCAACTGTTGGTATTTTAAAATTTAGCCATTCTGTGGCCATAATTAAAAATGCTGCAGAGGGTGTGGAGAAAAGGGAACCCTCTAACACTGTTGGTGGGAATATAAATTGGTGCAGCCACTATGGGAAACAGTATGGAGGTTCCTCAAAAAACTAAAAACCGAGTTGCCATATGACCCAGCAATCCCACACTTGAGCACAGATCCAGACAAAACTATAATTCAAAAAGATAAATGCACCCCCTTTATTCACAGCAGCACTATTCACAATAGCCAAGACATGGAAACAACTTAAATGTCCATTGACAGATGAACGAATAAAGAAGATGTGGTACACATATACAATGGAATACTACTTGGCCATAAAAAAGAACAAAATAATGACATTTGCAGCAACATGGAGGCAGACAGAGATTATCACACTAAATGAAGTAAGTCAGAGAGAGAAAGACAAATACCATATGATATCACTTATATGTGGAATCTAAAATATGATAAAAATGAACATATCTACAAAACAGACATAGACTCACAGATATAGAGAATAGACTTGTGGTTGCCAAGAGCAGGGCAGGATGGGGCAGGGAAGGATTGGGAGTTTGGAATTAGCAGATGCAAACTATTATATATAGAATGGATAAACAACAAGGTCCTACTGTATAGCACAGGGAGCTATATTTAATACCCTGTGATAAACCATGATGGAAAATGATATGAAAAAGAATATATATATATATAACTGAATCACTTTGCTGTACAGCAGAAATTAACACAACATTGTAAGTCAACTACAGTTCAATAAAATTTTTTAAATATTTAGCCATTCTAATAGGTGTGTAACGCTTTTTACTGTGGTTTAATTTGCATTTCTCTGGTAAAAAGTAATGATTAACACATGTTCAAATCCTATTTGCCATTCATATTTCTTTGTGAAATATATGTTCTTTTACATGTTTTCTTTAATTTTTTGGTTATCTTTTTTAATATTACATTGTAAATGTTCTTTATATATTCTGGATGCAGATCCATCAGTTAGTTACATGTTGTACACATATTTTCTCCAAGTCTATGACTTTCCTTTTCATTATTTTAACTTTATCTTTCAAAGGGCTTTAATTTGGATGAATACTACTTTACTATTTTTTTGTTTGCATTTTGTACTTTTTGTGTCCTGTTTGTTTTTTTTCCTAATTCAACATCACAAGAATTTTCTTCTATGCTTTCTTCTAGGTCTTTAATAGTTTTATCTCTTTTATTTAGGCCTATGATCAATTAAGGGAATTTTTGTGGATGGTATGAGGCATGGGTCAAGGTTCATTTTTTCTCTTATAAATATTCAGGTATTTCAGCACCATTTATTGAAATTAATATACATTCCCCATTGTATTGCCTTGTCATTGTTGTCAAAACTCATTTGATGGTATAACTGTGAGTCTATTTCTGGCCACTCCATTTTGTTCCATTGATTTTGATGTCTATCATTATGTGAATATCATACTATAGCTTTATAGTAAGTTTTGAAATCACATAGTATGAGTCCCCCAATTCTGTTCATTTTCAAGAGTGGCTAGAATGGTTATATACTACTTAACTTAATCCTAACAATATACTCTGGTATAGTCATTACTGTTATTGCCATTTTACAGATAAGGAAACTGGAGCAGAAAGCTTATATACAAAAATGGCAGAGCCATATTTGAACATTGCCAGTGTGACTCCAAAATCTATTCATTCAATCATTATGTAGTTCTGTCTCCCTGTATATAGACAATATGATGTTGGAACTATGTATGGACACTAAAGACTAAAAGATAGTGAAGGCCATCTGTACTGAGTGTGTGTGTGTGTGTATGCGTGTGTGTGCACGTGTGTATGTATAGGTATAAGCAACTTCAGAACAAGAACTTGTACTATCTTTGAAAAGATAAGAATTTCCCCATTAGCCTCAATATATTTAACTTTACAATCTGTGCTCAGTTTCTATGCTCTTTTTGGCCTTCCTGGTAAAAACAGGTCTAAACCCTTAATTATATTGCCACATATGCCATGTTTCAAACTTTGGTTCAGCTCTTATGATCTCTCTAAAATATCTGAACTGCTACAAGTTTATACAATAATATTGGTTTATAGATTTACTTAAGGCAAGTATTAAAATCTTATTATGAAACAACTGTGTTCCTGAGACAATATATGAGAGTCACAAGATAACAGTCATAGGCCCTGGTGGAAGAAGAGAGTGACACATTTAAATTTAAAAATTCAGCAGGATTATCTATTTTTTTAATAATTATCATATGAATAAAGTCTCTAAGTGCCTGGAATAAGGGTAACTGACTCTGCCTGGGCTGTCAGACAACATATACTATAGTAGTTTTACTGGGTGGACAAGGGGAGGGAAGATACCATAGTCTTCGGGAATGGCATTGTAGAACATGGTGTCATCAGAGAGCTTGGCATTCCATGGGCCTAAAGCAGAGATGTATGTGTGTAGTCACTTGGTAGAGGACAGTTATTAGAAATATTTTTCTAGATTCAGGAATTAGTTTAGAGCTACATTATCTGAGTAGTTACCGAAGTCACAAAAGAAAATAGGAAAAAATTATTTTCTGGGTTCAAATGCTACAAAATGGAGTTGTTAATATGCCCCTAAAAATAAAATCTTACAAAACTCTTTTCCCAATACTAGAGCTGATTTATAAAGAATTTATGGAAAAACTGTCAGTTGAAAAAAGGGAAAATGAGCATTTTAGTCATGTGCTAAAATATGAACCCAAGAAAGAGGTTTGCCTTCTCTGGGCATGGTGCCAACCTCAATGGCACACCCTGATATGCATGTACAGAGGCAAGGCTAGGGAAACAAGGAA
This sequence comes from Mesoplodon densirostris, assembly GCF_025265405.1. Taxonomy (NCBI): domain Eukaryota; kingdom Metazoa; phylum Chordata; class Mammalia; order Artiodactyla; family Ziphiidae; genus Mesoplodon; species Mesoplodon densirostris. The sequence continues at coordinate 60,746,412 of NC_082668.1, forward strand.
TGAACTATTGCTATAATTCTAATCCATGTAGGAAGAATTGCGGGCCTACAATGGCAGTGCAACTGGAAAGATTTTTTTGAGGTAGAGTCAGTGGAATACAGTAGTTATTTGAAGAGAACAGACGTTTGAATTTTTCAGATCATGATTCTCCTTGTAATATAAACATTTTCCTTAAAAAAAAAAAAGCCTTAAATGGACTCTTTGGAACAACACTTCTTTATTTTTAGTAGTTACTTTAATATTAATAGGGAAAAGCTCTTTAGAGTAATAGAATGAGGGGAAAAGAGTGGATGATCTTCCCAGGCATGTGTTTCACAAAGAATACAGGCCCATCTGGCCCCAGCAATCTCCATCTCTGCCACCGAAAGGATGTCCCATATGTATTCATGAGTTCCAGCTTTAGCAAGCTAGGAGCCTGTGACCTTCAAATTGGAAGGCAGGTTACCATAGGATGAATGGTCATGTATTTAAAAAACCCAGCATCTTTCAATCTTGAGAAAAAAAAAATAATGATGGTGTGAATTAGACTTGTTCTCTGAATACAATTATTACTGGCTCTAGTTAACGTTCCTGAGTCCCAGATACAAACTAATGAAGATTGATAGCCTTGTTATGTGCTGAGAACCTTTCTAATGGTGTAACCAAGGACCTGAATCAGGAAACAGGAAACAACCTTAATTCTTTCTGCTTAATATGATGCAGCTTAATAAATATTTCATATGTGAAATGATCTGCTGGGGTGTGTGTTTTTTTTGAATGATGAGTTGAAAAGTGAAGGGGAAAAAAAAAAACAGTCATTCAACTGGTTAAAGTCTCTACATGATACCAGGCTATTATTTTAACTGACATTGGCACTCAACTACCTGGGCTATTGTTTTCCCATTGCCTATGCATATCTTTAAGAAGGCCATCAAGTCTCAAAATAGAAATATCCAGAATGGAAAAACATCCACCAAAGATAGAATGCACAAATTCTGGGATGTAACTGTTTTGCATCCTGGAAAGGAGCCATTTTCAACTGCATGATATCAACAGAGAAGCTGAGAACACTAAAAAGGATGAGAAACATCTGGTTGTTCAATGTTGGTATAGTCATTCACATTTCTTCCGATTTTGAGATGTTCTTAAACTTTCTGTACCTGTTTCCTCATTAAGTACCTGAGTATTACACTTCAAAGAGTGTTACAAATGTAAAATTACATTTGTAATGTGCTGAGCCTCTGGAAAGTAAAAAAAAAAAGTGTCAATTCACTTTTTCCTGGTTCTTTCCTTTGTAGCTAATCGAAGTTAGATACATGGTTTCCTAGGAAGAGAGGAAAATCCCCATTCAGTTTGCCTACCACTGATTTTGGCCACAATTGTTCTGACTGAGGCTTGGGGGAGAAAGAAAAGATGTATGTGGATGCTGTTTTATAGAGATAGAACTGTCTGAAATGTGAAGGGTGATAGAAAAATATGATTCCTCTTTGCTTGGCTTGATGACTGATAGGCCACCATTAGAGATATTCCCAAGAGTTAGAGTACAGTCATAAAATTAGCCTTAATCAAATGATAGCACTTATCTGACGTAAGTCCCCTTTAATTTCAACATACAGTAACTCATCAGTAGAACTAGAAATCATTTGGCAGAGAACACAAATTCTTTCTAACCATCTTCCTCCATCCTCAGAAGCTCCTTTCACACATGCTCAGGTATCTCTGCATTAGAAATGAAAAATCTTTGCTGCAGTCTCTTCTTATCTCAAGCTATTGTCCTATCACACCTCTGCTTTTTTCTACTCCACTTTTTCTTACCACTTCTTTATTTCTTAACAACTTTTAATCTGATTTCTGACTGCATAACTCTATTGAAATATAGACACTAATATCCCCCTCTCTTTTTAACTCTTACATCTTTTGCTTATATTTCATTCTTCCTATAGGTTCAGTAGTATTTAGCATTTTAAATATCCCTTTTTATTTGAAATTCATCTCTCTCTTTGCCTCTCTGGCCCTGAATCCTCTCGTTCACCTTATACTTCTCTGGATAATCTTTCTGTCTCTTTGGGTAGTTCTGCATTCTCCTACCTCCTAAATTTAGCCTCTTCCAAACCAGATTTCTGTTCCTTTAACACTTGAAGATTAGGGTTAACTTTTACAGACTTATTCTCTTTAGACTGGCTGCTACAAAGCTTCAAAGAAACTGGCTCCGCTGAATGCTTAAAGGCAATCAATCCTGGCCGAGGGCTGCAACGTCAGGTCAGAGTAATGGTTCTGCCAAAGTGAAGAGCTGTAACCACATTACATGCTCAGTGGCTTGAACCCCAGTCCCTGATCATACCATTGAAGGAACTAAGACTCCCACAGCCATGAATAGTGGAGTGCTGGAAAAGAATTCTACTAGTCTTATAGCTGTATTTTCAAAGCTTGGACCTCAGTTTCCTGATCACCCCAGGGGATGGTGTTCTCTCAATCAATGGGTGCTTCAATTCTTGATTAAGCTTGGAGCTAAGGCTCTTCCATATCATGCTGTCATTGGGCCTCAGTCCCTGATTATGCCATGGGAAGGCTGGCACTTCCCCAGTCAAGAAGCTTAGAAGCCCTCCAGACCTACAACCAGGGATGCTCTCCAGGAGTCTCATGTCCAGACTTCTGTGTGCTGTCACAGAATGAAAAGAGCCATGGAAGCCTGCAGACCTGCCACTGCTCTCGTTTTGGTGAATGTTCTCCATTGATGCTGATCCAGAAGGCTGGTGTGTTTGCTTCCTGATAATTCACCTTTGCTTGATCCATAACATTGTTTTCCTCAAGGAATCCATCCACTCACGACTTTCTTCTACACTTATGCCAATATCCAGAGTAGACAGAATGATTTATTAAATCTTGTGTCTCTGCTCCCTAGCATGCTGGCTGGTACAGGTAATAGTTTTACTCTACCAAACTCAACAAGTAGGCAGCAGGACGTCACAGGCCTGTTTTGAATAGGTGAGTGAGAAACATCCTCTGAGCAGTTCTTTTAGAGATTCATTTTCCATCAAAAATAGTTCCCCTGCTTACTTCCCATCTTTGTGAAGAATGCAATAACTGACTCTGTCATCCAAGCTCAATACCTTGGAGTCATTTCTGAATCTTCTCTCTGTCAGTTTCCATGTTGGTGACAGTGGATTAGGGCAGACAATGCTGGTTATAAATTTTGATGGCTCTACATTGGCATCTCCCATTGGATGTCTTACAAACTGCGAGCAGGAAACAAAGTACAAAACAGCTACACAATAGTAGCTTTTTACCTTGTTATTATTACGCCTTTTTTGTTGTTGTTGTTGTTGTAAATGTCTTGCCTCCTCATCTAAATTAAAAGCTCTTTAAGGGCAGTGACCTTATATTCCCACAATAACTAGAACTATTTTGTGCCTAATTGCTGCTTAAGAAATATCGTTTGATTTTGATTAGATGATGATAGTGCCGAGGTCAAACTTTCAGTTACACAAGAGGATAAACGCATGAGAGAGAGAAGCATCACAAGGCAAGGAGGAGGGTAAAGAATTAGGAGGTGTTCAAAGACGTGTCATCCATTTCACAATTTTTATTGGAATGGAATCTTCTCAAAGAGCCTAAAACTCCAGTCTGACCAATTGTCCTGGAAGTATACTGATTTCACCTCTACTCCAGACAGCTGATGCTTTCTAGCCTGATGACAGCCTACTCTCTAATCAAACCAAGGAACCCTTCTAATATTTCAGTTGTCGGTAATCACAGAAGATTTAGACATGGGAATATCTGTCGTATTCCTTGACACATACACAGTTTTTAAAAGAAATCTCTGGAAAGAATACAAAAGAACACACCAGACAGAATAAACAGGCACACATTTTCCTGGAGGACTACAGCTCTTACAAATGTCTGACCTTATTTATAGGGTTCAGAACAGCATTACTAGATTTCCCCATCTGAAATTAAAACCATCCATCTACAAACCAGCAAGTGTCTACAGATGCAGAGTCCAAGGAATCAGCTTGCAGACTAAATGGGAATTGAATGCACAGGCTACCTGCAAGGTTACTTGCTCTTGGAAGCAAGACATTTTCATATGTGCTCATCAGGTGGACCCTTGTTCTATAAGCAGCTTTATTTTGTAAACTTGCTAAGAAATGTACTGGAATTAAAGAAAACATTTATCCAGAGAAAAAGGGCTGGATTCACTTGTGAAGACTGCAGTGTTATCACACAGGGGTAGGCTTATACCCCAAAGTCTGTGTGTATCTAAATAAAGTACACTGGGTAGAGACAGTTTTGCATCATTTTACCTTCCTTTTGTCTTGTCTCAAAATTCCAAGGCACGGTTTGTTTGTCTGTTTCTCTCTCCATATGTGTGTATAATCATGTTTTATGTGGTTTTTGTGGCTCAGAAACAACACACTCATTCTTTTAATGGTGATTTCTCTACTCCTTTGTTTAAACTCTTGAGTCAATTTTATCACCTACAGGAAACTCTAGGAACATTAGAATCCCATAAAAGGAACTTCAAGAATAAGTCCTTCCTTACCTCTCTGGTTTCATCAGTAATTACTCCTCATTTTGAACCCTCTAGAAATAGAATGTTATGTAGTTTTCTCAAAATATCCAACCATCACACACCTACATGCCTTTACACTTGCTGCCTGGAATGCTACATACTACCTGTATGAAAAATAAGTTCATACAATGTATCTAGTTTGACAAAGATACTTAGATAGGAAGATTCACAGTCATTACTGTAGAAGGCAGAAAGAGAAAAAGACAGAAAGTCATTTTCCTTCTGTGTTATGGAGGAAATTTTTACTTTACCATTCTCCTCTGTGAAAGTTAAGCCTCTTTGAGGCTTAGTTTCTCATCTGTAAAAATGAGGATGCTAATACATATCATATGATTGCTACCAGGATTAAATAAGATTATATGAAATGTTATAGGCAGATTGGTTCAAGACAGCAGAGCAGAAGGACATGCTCTCATTCCCTCCTGCAAGAACACTGGAAACACAACTAACTGCTGAACAATCATCGACAGGAAGACACTGGAACTCACCAAAAAAGATACCTCACATCCAAAGACAAAGGAAAAGCCACAATGAGATGGTAGGAGGGGGTGCAATCACAATAAAATCAAATCCCATAACTGCTGGGTGGGTGACTCACAAACTGGAGAACACTTATACCACAGAAGTCCACCCACTGGAGTGAAGGTTCTGAGCCCCACGTCAGGTTTCCCAACCTGGGGGTCTGGCAACGGGAGGAGGAATTCCAAGAGAATCAGACTTTGAAGGCTAGTGGGATTTGATTGCAGGACTTCAACAGGACTGGGGGAAACAGAGGCTCCACTCTTGGAGGCCACAAAGTAGTGTGCACATTGAGACCCAGGGGAAGGAGCAGTGACCCCATAGGAGACTGAACTAGACCTACCTGCTAGTGTGGGTGGGTCTCCTGCAGAGGCGGGAGGTGGCTCTGTCTCACCGTGAGGACAAGGACACTGGCAGCAGAAGTTCTGGGAAGTATTCCTTGGCTTGAGCCCTCCCAGAGTCAGCCATTAGCGGCATCAAAGAGACTGGGTAGGCTCCAGTATTGGGACGCCTCAGGGTACCCAGCCCCACCCATCAGCAGTCAAATGGATTAAAGTTTTACTGAGCTCTGCCCAACAGAGCAAAAGCCAGATCTACCCACTGCCAGTCCCTCCCATCAGGAAACTGGCAGAAGAGTCGTAAATAACCTCATCCACCAGAGGGCAGAAAGCAGAAGCAAGAAGAACTAAAATCCTGCAGCCTGTGGAACAAAAACCACATTCACAGAAAGACAGACAAAATGAAAAGGCAGAGGGCTATGTACCAGATGAGGGAACTAAATAAAACCCAGGAAAAACAACTAAATGAAGTGGAGATAGGCAACCTTCCAGAAAAAGAATTCAGAATAATGATAGTGAAGTTGATCCAGGACCTCGGAAAAAGAATGGAGGCAAAGATCGAGAAGATGCAAGACATGTTTAACAAAGACCTAGAAGAATTAAAGAACAAACAAACAGAGATGAACAATACAATAACTGAAATGAAAACTACACTAGAAGGAATCAATAGCAGAATAACTGAGGCAGAAGAATGGATAAGTGACCTGGAAGACAGAATGGTGGAATTCACTGCTGCTGAACAGAATAAAGTAAAAAGAATGAAAAGAAATGAAGACAGCTTAAGAGACCTCTGGGACAACATTAAATGCAACAATATTCACATTATAGGGGTCCCAGAAGGAGAAGAGAGAGAGAAAGGATCCGAGAAAATACTTGAAGAGATGATAGTCGAAAACTTCCCTAACATGGGAATGGAAATAGCCACCCAAGTCCAGGAAGCGCAGAGAGTTGCAAACAGGATAAACCCAAGGAGAAACACGTGAAGACACATAGTAATCAAATTGGCAAAAATTAAAGACAAAGAAAAATTATTGAAAGCAGCAAGGGAAAAACGACAAATAATATATAAGGGAACTCCCATAGGGTTAACAGCTTATTTCTCAGAAGAAACTCTATAAGCCAGAAGGGAGTGGCAAGATATACTCAAAGCGATGAAAGGGAAGAACCTACAAACAAGATTACTCTACCTGGCAAGGATCTCATTCAAATTCCATGGAGAAATCAAAAGCTTTACAGACAAGCAAAAGCTTAGAGAATTCAGAACCACCAAACCAGCTCTACAACAAATGCTAAAGGAACTTCTCTAAGTGCAAAACACAAGAGAAGAAAAGGACCTACAAAAACAAACCAAGACAATTAAGAAAATGGTAATAGGAACATACATATCAACATATCAATAATTACCTTAAATGAGAATGGATTAAATGCTCCAACCAAAAGACACAGGCTTGCCGAATGGATACAAAAACAAGACCCATATATACGCTGTCTACAAGGACCCTCTTCAGACCTAGGGACACATACAGACTGAAAGTGAGGGGATGGAAAAAGATATTCCAAGCAAATGGAAATCAAAAGAAAGCAGGAGTAGCAATACTCATATTAGATAAAATAGACTTTAAAATAAAGAATGTTACAAGAGACAAGGAAGGATACTACATAACAATCAAGGGATCAATCAAAGAAGAAGATATAACAATTATAAATATATATGCACCCAACATAGGAGCACCTCAGTACATAAGGTAACTGCTTACAGCTATAAAAGAGGAAATCAACAGTAACACAATAATAGTGGGGGAGGTTAACACCTCACTTACACCAATCAACAGATCATCCAAACAGAAAATTAATAAGGAAACAGAAGCTTTAAATGACACAATAGACCAGATAGATTTAATTGATATTTATAGGACATTCCATCTAAAAATAGCAGATTACACTTTCTTCTCAAGTGCACATGGAACATTCTCCAGGATAGATCACATCTTGGGTCACAAATCAAGCCTCAGTAAATTTGAGAAAATTGAAATCATATCAAGCATCTTTTCTGACCACAACGCTATGAGGTTAGAAATGAATTACAGGGAAAAAAACATAAAAAACACGAACACATGGAGGCTAAACAATACGTTACTAAATAACCAAGAGATCACTGAAGAAATCAAAAAGGAAATCAAAAAATACCTGGAGACAAATGACAATGAAAACACGATGATCCAAAACCTATGAGATGCAGCAAAAGCAGTTCTCAGAGGAAAGTTTATAGCTATACAAGCTTACCTCAAGAAACAAGAAAAATCTCAAACAATCTCACGTTACACCTAAAGGAACTAGAGAAAGAAGAACAAACAAAACCCAAAGTTAGCAGAAGGAAAGAAATCATAAAGATCAGAGCAGAAATAAATGAAATAGAAACAAAGAAAACTATAGCAAAGATCAATAAAACTAAAAGCTGGTTCCCTGAGAAGATAAACAAAATTGATAAACTATTAGCCAGACTCATCAAGAAAAAGAGGGAGAGGACTCAAATCAATAAAATGAGAAATGAAAAGGGAGAAGTTGCAATACACACTGCAGAAATACAAAGCATCCTAAGAGACTACTACAAGCAACACTTAGCCAACAAAATTGACAACCTGGAAGAAATGGACAAATTCTTAGAAAGGTATAACCTTCTAAGACTGAACCAGGAAGAAATAAAAAATATGAGTAGACCAATCACAAGTAATGAAATTGAAACTGTGATTAACAATCTTCCAACAAACAGAAGTTCAGGACCAGATGGCTTCACAGGTGAATTCTATCAAACATTTAGAAAAGAGCTAACACCCATTCTTCTCAAACTCTTCCAAAACATTGCAGAGGAAGGAACACTCCCAAACTCATTTTATGAGGTCACCATCACCCTGATAACAAGACCAGACAAAGATATTACAAAAAAAGAAAATTACAGACCAATATCACTGATGAACAGAGATGCAAAAATCCTCAACAAAATACTAGCAAACAGAATCCAACAACATATTAAAAGGATCATACACCATGATCAAGTGGGATTTATCCCAGCAGTGCAACGATTCTTCCATATATACGCAAATCAATCAATGTGATACACCATATTAACAAATTGAAGAATAAAAACCATATGATCATCTCAAGAGATGCAGAAAAAGCTTTTGACAAAATTCAACACACATTTATGATAAAAACTCTCCAGAAAGTGGGCATAGAGGGAACCTACCTCAACATAATAAAGGCCATATACGACAAACGCACGGCAAACATCATTCTCAATGGTGAAAAACTGAAAGCATTTCCTCTAAGATCAGGAAAAAGACAAGGATGTCCACTCTTGCCACTGTTATTCAACATAGTTTTGGAAGTCCTAGCCACGGCAATCAGAGAAGAAAAATAAATAAAAGGAATCCAAATTGGAAAAGAAGAAGTAAAATTGTCACTGTTTGCAGATGACATGATACTATACATAGAGAATCCTAAAGATGCCACCAGGAAACTACTAGAGCTAATCAATGAATTTGGTGAAGTTGCAGGATACAAAGTTAATGCACAGATATCTCTTGCATTCCTATACACTAATGATGAAAAATCTGAAAGAGAAATGAAGGAAACACTCCCATTTACCACTGCAACAAAAAGAATAAAATACCTAGGAATAAACCTACCTAGGGAGACAAAAGACCTGTATGCAGAAAACTATAAGACACTGATGAAAGAAATTAAAGATCATACCAACAGATGAAGAAATATATCAAGTTCTTGGATTGGAAGAATAAGTATTGTGCAAATGACTATACTACTGAAAGCAATCTACAGATTCAATGCAATCCCTATCAAATTACCAATGGCACTTTTTACAGAACTAGAACAAAAAATCTTAAAATTTGTATGGAGACACAAAAGACCCCGAATAGCCAAAGAAGTCTTGAGGGAAAGAAGCAGAGCTGGAGGAATCAGACTCCCTGACTTCAGACTACACTACAAAGCTACAGTCATCAAGACAATATGGTACTGGCAGAAAAACAGAAATATAGATCAATGGAACAAGATAGAAAGCCCAGAGATAAACTGACGCACCTATGGTCAACTAGTCTATGACAAAGGAGGCAAGGATATACAATGGAGAAAAGACAGTCTCTGCAATAAGTGGTGTTGGGAAAACTGGACAGCTACATGTAAAAGAATGAAATTAGAACACTCCTAACACCATACACAAAAATAAACTCAAAATGGATTAGAGACCTAAATGTAAGACCAGAAACTGTAAAACTCTTAGAGGAAAACATAGGAAGAATACTCTTTGACATAAATCACAGAAAGATCTTTTTTGATCCACCTCCTAGAGTAATAGAAATAAAATAAAAAATAAACAAATGGGACCTAATGAAACTTAAAAGCTTTTGCACAGCAAAGGAAACCATAAACAAAATGAAGAGACACCCTCAGAATGGGAGAAAATATTTGCAAATGAATCAGTGGAGAAAGGATTGATCTCCAAAATATATAAACAGCTCATGCAGCTCAATATTAAAAAAATAAACAACACAATCCAAAAATGGGCAGAAGACCTAAATAGACATTTCTCCAAAGAAGACATACAGGTGGCCAAGAAGCACAAGAAAAGCTGCTCAACATCACTAATTATTAGAGAAATGGAAATCAAAGCTACAATGAGGTATCACCTCACACCAGTTAGAATGTGCATCATCAGAAAATCTAAACAACAAATGCCGTGAGAGGTTGTGGAGAAAAGGGAACCCTATTGCAATGTTAGTGGGAATGTAAATTGATACAGTCACTATGGAGAACAGTATGGAGGTTCCTTAAAAAACTAAAAATAGAACTACCATACAACCCAGCAATCCCACTACTGGGCATATACCCAGAGAAAACCATAATTCAAAAAGACACATGCACCCCAATGTTCATTGCAGCACTATTTACAATAGCCAGGTCATGGAAGCAACCTAAATGCCCATCGACAGATGAATGGATAAAGAAGATGTGGTACATATATACAATGGAATATTACTCAGCCATAAAAAGGAACGAAATTGGGTCATTTGTAGAGATGTGGATGGATCTAGAGACTGTCATACAGAGTGAAGTAAGTCAGAAAGAGAAAAACAAATATTGTATATTAACGCATATATGTGGAACCTAGAAAAATGGTACAGATGAACCAGTTTTCAGGGCAGAAATTGAGACACAGATGTAGAGAACAAAGGTATGGACACCAAGGTGGGAATGTGGCAGGGGGTGGGAGTGGTGATGTGATGAATTGGGAGATTGGGAGTGACATGTGTACACTGATGTGTATAAAATGGATGACTAATAAGAACGTCCTGTATAAAAAAATAAATAAAATAAAATAAAATTCAAAAATCCAAAAATAAATAAATAAATAAATAAATAAATAAAACGCACTTTCCCTTTGGAAGAGCGGTCCACCCAGTTCTTAGCACCTTGGTGTGTGTTGGTGTTTGTCAAAAAAAAAAAAAAGAAAGAAAAGAAGAATTGTTATAGGCAAAGTAAATACTAGTTTTTTGTGGTCATTTCAGATCAATTATATGACTTTATGACTTTCTCCCAGATAAGGCTGTTATAATTCTATTAGCGTTATTTTTCCCTTTAAGGTTTTCCAAATACTGTCACTGGGAGGAATCAATGTTCTATATATTTATTCTTTGCCTTTATCATCAGGAGGCTAATCTAGACCAAGATTATTCATTATTAAAAGAAAAAAAATCATCATTTTTGCTTAAGAGCTTTAGCAAACATGTAGAATAAGCATGGAGTTATTTTGAGAATTTAGGGATCTTAGTACAACTGTATTTCTTAGAAGAAGAAAGTCACTGGACAGACCCTTTTTTTCCATCTTTCAACTTCCATTACCACAAGATCCCTTCTCATTACTTTTCTATGTGTGTCTTCTTTATTCTTTTCTCTGTAGATAAGTTTCTTCCATGCAGTTTGTAATTTATGCTCTACCATGAATTCAGTTCCTCTGCCTCTCTACTTGATATAACTTTATAGATTTAGTTTCTGAGAACAAGAGTGTCTTTGTCCCTTAGTTTAAATTCTTATTTGCTGGATAAAGCTACTCAGGCCAGGAGTTCAGGTTACCTGGGACAATATGGCTCCTTATGGACACCCTACACCCCAACAGCAGTGCCAAAGAAGATGATTTGGGTCTGAAGGCAAAAGCTAACACCTCTATTGAGCAACGTCCTTTTCAATCCATCTCCTAGATTAAGGGAAATAAAAATGAAAATAAACAAGTGGGACCTAATTAAACTTAAAAGCTTTTGCAGAGCAAAGGAAACCATAAACAAAACGAAAAGAAAACCCACAGAATGGGAGAAAATATTTGCAAACAATGCGACTGACAAAGGATTAACCTCCAAAATATATAAACAGCGCATGCAGCTCAGTATTAAAAAAAAAACAACCCAATCAAAAAATGGGCAGAAGACCTAAATAGACATTTCTCCAAAGAAGACATGCAGATGGCTAAGAGGCACATGAAAAGAGGCTCAACATTGCTTATTATTAGAGAAATGCAAATCAAAACTACAATGGGGTATCACCTCACCCCAGACAGAATGGCCATCATCAAAAGGCCTACGAACAATAAATGCTGGAGAGAGTGTGGGGAAAAGGGAACCCTCCTACACTCTTGGGAGAAATGAAAGTTGGTATAGCCACTATGGAGAACAGTATGGAGGTTCCTTAAAAAACTAAAAATACAGCTACTGTATGATCCAGCAATGCCATTCCTGGGCATATATCTGGAGAAAAACATGGTTCAAAAGGATACATGCACCCCAATGTTCATTGCAGTGCTGTTTACAATAGCGAAGGCATGGAAGCAACCTAAATGTCCACTGACAGATGAATGCATAAAAAAGATGTGGTACATATATACAATAGAATACTAGTCAGCCATTAAAAAGAATGAAATAATGCTATTTGCAGCAACATGGATGGACCTGGAGATTACCATAGTAAGTGAAGTAAGTCAGAGAAAGACAAATATCATATTATATTGCTTATATGTGAAATCTAAAAAAAATGATACAGACAAAATTATTTACAAAACAGAAAGAGAGTCATAGACTTAGAAAACAAACTTATGGTTACTAGGGGGAAGGGTGGGGTGGGGGAGGGATAGACTGGGAGTTTGCAATTGCCATGTACACACTGGTATTTCTAAATTAGATAACCAAAAAGGAACAGGGATAGCACAGGGAACTCAATACTCCGTAATAACCTAAATGGGAAAAAAAAATTGAAAAATAATAGATACTTGTATATGTATAACTGAATCACTCTGTTGTACACCTGAAACTAATACAACATTGTTAATCAACTATACTCCAATGTAAAATAAAAATTAAAAACAAAGCGTTTACTTTAAAATCTTGCTAGGATTTGAGACTGCCTCTTGAAATCCTGACAATCTTCCAGGATCTATCAGAGGATCCTGGTTGTACAAGGGACAAAGTAGGGAGAAGATCCAAGAAGTGGCCTCAGCTTTTGGATTCCAGGAACTTTTCCTTTCTTACTTTGCTTCCATTCCACATTCCAGTAAGCATCTTTCTGCATAGACTCCTCCTACTTTGTCTCATCTATATTATCTAGGTTTCCTGAAGCTTTATGTCACAGGAAAGGGAATAAGAAAAGAGAGCAAGCTTCCAGTTTCTGCCCCAGCTTTGCCTTACGACTTTCAAATAAGTGTCCTGGAAACTGCAAGCAACAGAACACTCATACCCACCTTGCTGTAGAGGACCTTGTGGTTATCTCCCCAACATCTCTGTCACCCCTCCCCGACTAGGTATCCCCCATGGAATGAGGATAGATTGATCTACTCCAACAACTGGGTGGGTGAGCTCAGATTTGTTTAAACCCAAGGCCACAGTTACTGCTTAAGGGGATCTATTTCTAAGTCCAGCAGTATTGGCATTCCTCTCACCACAGGGGATGTGTAAGAATGAGCATTGCACAAAACTTGGCCAATGGGACATAAAGGTGACATTTTATTAAAAAACTGCTTTTCTTACCACAAAGTAGGATCACTTTCTCCTTAGACAAGGACACATGTAAATCAGATTGCAACTGGCCACCTTATTACTGTGAGAAAGCCAGACTTTATATGTTGCAGTTATTATGGAAATCAGATAAGAGAAATCGAAAGGAAATGGGTCTTGAGGGCATCACTGAGTACCTAAGTGAAACAAACCTAAAACTCTTCCTTCTTTTGTACTTTTCAGCTATGTGAGCTGACAGAGTATATGTATTATTTAAGCCCTTTGCAGTAATATTTTTTTCTTGCATCCAAATACATCCTAACAGATACCCTGGCTTCAGAGTAAGAAAAAACAACAACAACAACAAAACAGTTGTTGGCCTACATAACTGAGATTTTCCAAGCTAGTCTATCTTCAGTCATGATTGGATACAGCAACTCAAAAGATTCTGTCAAGAAGTGTTTGATCTCTCTTGAGTCTCCTACTTAGTTGGGGTCATTTTCTGGTTTCATGCAGTATCATGGTCTAAAGATTGCTATTGATTTTACAAATTTTCAGCCTTAAGTCCCATAGAAAAGGCAAGGAAATCCTGCCCAGAATTCCCAGCCACCACCACACTGTTTCTCATTTACTCTGGTTGCATCTTGTACCTATCACTCAACCATCTGTGTAAATAGAATATGCTGCTCAAATAGTCAAAGGTCTGCTTCTGAAGCAAGGAGTAGAGTGAACAACCCTAGCAGAACGTGGTAAAAGTAAAATGAGGGGTGGTTCTCCAGTGGAAAATTGCATAAAGTGATCAGAAGAAGAATGGATGAATTCTGGGCAGGGACAACAATAGGTTATCTACTGAATATACTATTGCATCAAAATGAAATCAAAATAAACCTTAAAAATTGTTTATGCTAGGGCCTCCCTGGTGGCGCAAGTGGTTGAGAGTCCGCCTGCCGATGCAGGGGATACGGGTTCGTGCCCCAGTCTGGGAGGATCCCATATGCCGCGGAGCGGCTGGGCCCGTGAGCCATGGCCGCTGAGCCTGCGCGTCCGGAGCCTGCGGGTCCGGAGCCTGTGCTCCGCAACGGGGGAGGCCACAACAGTGAGAGGCCCGCATACCGAAAAAAAAAAAAAAAAAAAATTGTTTATGCTAACTTCAACATTTGAAAATCAAGGTTGAAAGAATTCAAGTAACTTTTCCCAAGTCATATCCAGTGAATTACAGATCAACTAGGACTAGAGTTCAGGACTTCTTCTTAGTCAAGTGATCTGCCCTTAAAAATTGGAAGGAGGTGTCATACCAGTAAGAAAAATAGACAAGTGTCTTAGTTAGATTTCTTACGCAGTATCATTCTGAGACTATTAACCTCACCGAGAGGAGGGTAACATTTTCCTCCTTTCTTCATTCCTGGGGGAGAAAATAGGTGCTCATATTTAACAAAAAATTACAATCTAGGGAGAAAAATCTCTTCAAATACATCACAGTATATCTCTGTGAAGGTTATTTCTTTATTTCTTGGCATATTGGCATCTTAATTCATCTAACTGTTAGAGTCATATATGGATTTCTTCTGCTGCCTGATACTCATCAGAAATGAAGGAAGTTACTTTGATACTGCAAGAACATTTTCTTCACAGAATGAATTAAATACAAGTCAGCAACTTATATCTAGCTTGTAGAGCATCTGAAATCCTGATTTTCATTTAAAAAGGCAAGAAGAGGAAGAGAAATGGGTATATATCCTATTCTTTATCAGGGTAAGCAGTCACTTTTCATTGTACTTCCTTCAATGAATATGTAAATACTCCTTTAATAACAAAAGGCAAAAGAAAGAAGGAAAGATAGTTGCATAATGGCTCCAGGTTTGACAGATCAAATTCAGAGAGTAACAGGACAAAAAATGAAATATTCCTCAGAGTTTAAGGGCTTCAATTCAAGGGCCAGTGAGACATGTTCTGAAATCATGAGGCTTTGTCCTTTGGCTTCTAGAGCCACTGCTTAGTCTTTTCATCTGACACTGTAAGAAAGAATTCTAAATGTTTTGCAGGCTACTCACATGTTGGAGTCCCAAAGAGCTTTTAAAGGTATCATAAAGGTTGTGATAATATATATTTTTCTTCTATAGAGTAGGTCAGAGGTTCTATTAAAAAGCCTCTTTAATATAAAACGAACATAAGAAATTCTCAGATAGGAACTCTATGCAGAACAGAGAATTTCTAACATAATGACACCAGATTTTGTCCCAACAGAGGAGTCAAAGAGCTTCAATGTGTGACCTCAGGTGCAGTAATTTTGTGTCACTAATTTTCCATTAGTGCAGCTATTCAGGGAGTTGGGTTGCAAGCAGAGAGAAAACATAACCTCAAGTTACTGGTCTTATATATATGCTATTCATGTGAAAAAAAAGAGGCATGCATCCAAATGGAGGTAGATGTAGAGGGTGGTGTAGAGAGACAATAAACACAAGGTGGTATAAATTCTTGACCATGTTATTATAAACAGAAATCTCTTATTTATATATTCTTTCATTCATCATTCTTCAAGTATTTCTGAATATTTCTTATGAGCTAAATGCAGCATTACTCATTTGATTCTTTCAGAAGTGCCACTGAAGGACATTAAGTACATTCACTGGAAGAAATGGTTAGAAAAGTGTAAGAAAACACCTAATGTGTATGTGTGCATACACACATACATGGAACTTGACAAAATATTATTTAACTTATTTTGAAATAATTTTAGATTTATAACAGGTGTTACATAAAGAGTCCAGAGAATTATGTCTAGGAAGTTATGTCAAGGAAATAATCAGGCACATGTGTACATATTTATCAATGAGGATGTTCATTTTAGTGTTACTTATGAGCAAAACTGTGAAAATAATTTAAGTGAATATCCACTGAGAACCAGTTAAATACATTAATACATATTCACATTATTAAATATTTAGTCATTAAGATGAGTAAAAATTAAATATTTATCATAACCTCAATTTTATTTTATAATCTTACAAACGCATATAAAAATTTGAAGGAAATTTACATCCAAAGAGTCGTTATCTCTAGGAGGTGGCTATTGTTTTTTCTGTATAGTATATTCTCAGGTAGTTGGGCTTTGTCAGACTAAAAGCAAATATGAGGAGTGAATATCAACTAACCACCAAATCAGAACTGATGGGCCATGATCCTCTGTTTTTGATGGTATTGTCTCAACCAAGTTTAGGTTTACACATTAGCAGAGAATGTGACTCTGTAAATGTGGTATCTTCAGTGACATACAGAAAGGTGCTCACTGCATAAAAATCCATCCACCTTCTTGCTGATGCCTTGAATTCCACAGATGTAGATACGGTTTCAATGCTCACACCACAAAGATGTAACTCAATGACTTAAATTCACATTGTGTGTCAGTACTACTAATATATTCCTTTAAGAGGGGAATTTTGAAGAAGGCAGAGGGAAGCAGATGAAGTTGGCCTTAAAGAGGGAAGAAAGACTGGAAGGGAAGTTCCTGGAGACCAAGACAGCCGTCACTGATTTCTGATTTTATAGCTTTCCTTCCTCCCTCCCTCCCTCCCTCCCTTCCTTCCTTCCTTACCCTCCTTCTAGAAATACTTACTTAGCTGAATACCAACAATATGTGAGGCCCTATACTAAGTTCAAGCCAGTTAAAAATCTTATAAACTAAATTTTTATCAATGACAAAATGAGGATAAAATAGTTCTCATTTGTAGGGTGGTTGAGAATATTCAGTGCAATGAGCAATGATGAATTTCAGGCCTCTTGCATCGTTTTCAGTTTCTTAACTTAGTAAATGATAAATGGTAGCTCTCAATAGCATTATAGTACTGTATAATAATGTACTCCTTTGCATTTATTCATGATTCATACTGCAGATATTTATTGAGCACTCACGAGGTCCAGGCAATATTCTATAGATTGTGGATGCAAAGATGACTAAGACAGAGTCCTGGTCCTCTGGGATCTCACGTCACAGTGGAAAACATATTATACAGGCACAAAACAAAGTTACCTGATACATTCTTTGCCTGGCCAAGTTATATGACCCCCTCCCCACCAATATTGTATTTTTCAAAAGTGTAGTAAAAAATCCTTAAAGCTAAATTAGTCTAAGTCACTTACAGAAGTTGCAGGCTTCCCCTGAGTAATTCACTACTTGACTTAACTTAGTGTGACAGAAAGAAGATCATCTGAGTGGAAGCAAATGAGGTTGACTTTTCTTTAGGACTTCAACTTTAAAAAAAAAATTAATTTGTTTATTTTATTTATTTATCTTTGGCTGCATTGGGTCTTCGTTGCTGCGTGTGGGCTTTCTCTAGTTGCATCGAGCCGGTGGCTTCCCTTGTTGCGGAGCATGGGCTCTAGGTGCGCAGGCTTCAGTAGTTGTAGCACGCAGGCTCAGCAGTTGTGGCTCATGGGCTCTAGAGTGAAGGCTCAGTAGTTGTGGCACATGGGCTTAGTTGCTCTTCAGCATGTGGGATCTTCCCGGACCAGGGCTCAAACCTGTGTCCCCTGCATTGGCAGGCGGATTCTTAACCACTGTGCCACCAAAGAAGCCCAGGACTTCAACTTTTTAAGGGAAGTATGGTCCTATCTCTCAGTCAACCCAATCAGGCCACCATACTAGGCTTTGTATATCAGATTCTAGAACAGATGTGAGAGCTCTCCCACCAAGGGAGAAGGAAGAGCCAGGGGTAAGCAGACCTAGATTCCTGCAAAAGCCATGGAAATGAAGGATATTCAGGGGACAGCAAGATGAACAAAATCTGGGAATAAAGTCAAGCTTTACACAGAACAGAATCAGAATGAACTAGGTAGAATATCAGAAACAGTTCTGGGTAGATACTAAAAAAGACATTGAAATTTTACTCCTTATTGGCCAACACCCATATAATACATGGATGGTTCTTTCTAGGCTAACGTTAAAGCACTGAGGCAGACTCCTGATACCTGTAAAGTCTTCAGGTCCCTGATGTGAAAGAACAGAGAGAGCGTAGATTGGAGAAAGGGAGGGGAAAAGGCTGCCTCAGATCTCCTGATGGGAATTCATGGCAAGAGCTTCTAGACAAGTCCTGCTGAATGCAGAAAATCCCTGCTGGCTGCAGTGGGGGACATGTCGGCTGCCAATCGCTAAAGTCAGTTGGTGTGAACCCGACTGACTTTAGAGATTAACAATTCAGTCAAAGTAGAGTGTTAGAGGACCTGTATCATACACGAATTGGAGGGAAAAAACTGGGGAACTTTACTGATTATAAAGAAACTTTCTTGTTGAGTCTAAAAGGGGACAATTGGTCTCTAATGACAAGTCCCTCTAATTATCCTTCAAAGAAAACTGGGATCTTTGGGGGACAAATCTATGTGTGACTGCAAGTACAGGATTCCTGGATGAAATGTTTTCCTTTAAGCATGAATAGTTCAGAAGATTGGAGCCAAAGAGAGGCAGTTATTTGCCTTCCCTGTTTCCTAGCTATAGCACTGAAGTAAGCTCCCACATCGACAGCTGGAAATGAGTTCTGACGGGGGCAATTATATAGATGTCACTGTAAGCCGTAATCTTATCAGATTTTTTTTCTTTCAGGGTCCCAGCATCATCTTTCAGAGGGACCGGATTACTTAAGATAAAGAGAGGGCTTAGATATATTGCCACAATAAAAATGAAGATGTCTCAGACACTGGCTTTATAACATTAGCCACAGATGGAAACTGCTTGAAAGGATACATGAAAATAAAAGCAAACCCAGCTCACTCATTGCTCAAGCAGTAATGATAGTCAGACTTTCTAAAGACCCTGGACACTGACTGATTTATCTATTACATAGTTTGCATCTTATTTGAGGAAATTCTTTAAACGCAAGGTCACTCCAATGCATGCCACAATGCCTTTTAATGTATATTAGGAGAAGCATCTAGAATCTTAGCAATAAATCTGGATTCTGTAAAGCCCACTCAAGTCTCGGAACAATAATAAACACATTCAAGAGTGCAATCTCAGTGAATGAGCACAGACCTGCCACTTAGTTATCTTATGAAGAGATGGTCTAGGAATGGACAGTAACCTCTGAAGTGCCCCATAGAAGAGCAAGCAGGTAAGAAGGGTAATTTACAATTTTGCACATCTGTGAAAGAGAGGTGGCCGTAGCCAGGTGAAAATGACATGTTATCTTTTGGCTATATTTTCCATTAGAGAATGGGGGCAAATTATCGCATGTTAATTCGTAGAAAACTTTAATTCAGGAATTTATGGTCTGTCTAGATTGTATTACTGTATTTTTGCCCCTGACTGTTCATTTCCTCATCTGTAGGGGAATCATACTTCACTCTCCATTGATACGTAACTTGAAGTGCCTCCCTAGGGCAGGAGTATAGGTCCTGCGCAATGGGACTTGCTTCGGCTGATGCAAGGTAAGCAGATATGCCGAACACCTCTGTTAGCACAACATTAAGAGCAGTCATGTGCTATGACCTTAGCTCTTTGCCCATTTCCCCCAGACTGTTTCTTCAACCTGGGTCCTGAAATTAGAACACAAGTGAACTGATGTCAACCAGCAGCAGGTACATGTGAGTGGGAAATAAATACTGCTGTAAATCCAGAGATTTAGGGGCTGTTTGTTACCACAGCATGACTTAGCAAAAGCTAATTAGTATGTGATCTCAGAATAAAAATAAACGTATACTGCCCCAATATATACCTTTAATATATCAGGCACTTTTACTGAACTCGACCATACAGTCATTCAACAATCCATAATCAACTATCATTTGTATTTTTCCTGTCTTTCTCAATTAAAACTTGCTTTAAAAGATTCATCTGGCATTGTGGAGGCATCACCAAAACCAGTTCAAGTAAATGCAACAGATAAGAAATTGAGGATTCAAAGTTTTAGAAAATCTAAATCCCAGACTCCACTGGCCACTCCGTGAAGATGTGAGAATCGGCTTAGGCAGGGCAGAGTGGCCTTCTGCTCACCACAGTCCCCTGCCTGAAGGGGCTGATGTTTCGCTTTTAGCCAGCCTGGCTTCTGCACTCTTCTCTGAGCGTGGCACATTTGTCACCAGCGCCATGTCTTTTCTCCTCTCTCTTGCCTCCTCTTGAACTGAGTCAAGGGTTGAGTGAGTACCTGATATGAGCCAGGCACTTCACTGGTCTCTTTCCTAGGCATCATCTTGTTGAATACTCTCAATTAGCCTGTGAGGTAGTAGTCATCACCTCATTTAATAAATGGGGGAGTGGAATATCAAAGAGGTTTAAATGATTTTTCCATACAGCTAGTACGTGGCAGAGCCACTTTCAAATCAGTTCTTGCCTCAATGTCAGCATAATTTCCACCATGTTACAATGGCCTCTTCACTAACCTCAGGAAACTCCACAAAGAATGCAAAGCACAGAATAAGTCTTATTTTTTCATAAAGTCTAACATTGTCCATTGAGTCCAAAATTCTCTCCCTCTTTCCTAAAAATCTACCTTATAAATCTCCTCATTATGGAATTCAGGCAAACACTGTATGACTGTTTTTACAAACTTCATATGTGCATGTAATCCCTGCTTCGCTCAATTTTAAATTCATTAGAATAAAGCAGGCACCTCACTCACTTCTGTTCATTCCTTTCTGAATGAATAAATCACTTCCCTTTTCAGGAAAATTACTTTGTGGAGGGAGAGAGATTAGACAGAATGGCTCAACACCACTGATAGATGCTTATACCCAATTAGGGTAAAAGGAGGAAACTGAAACCGAGAAAAAGCTGACACATGTCTTCTAAGCGGTACACACAGTGTTCTAAGATTTTAGCTTGTATCTTCAAACTCTGAGTTAAACATGCTTCCCACTGTACTATGTTGCCCATATGGTTGGTTTCTATAACATGCTTTTTATTTTTTAAAGTAGAAAATTTCTCTGGTTTGTCCTCACTTCCCCGATTGCCCAACAAAAGTATGTATCGAAAAGAAAACATCCAGATTTGCTATACACCATTTGTGAAAAATCGTTCAAGAAATAATTCCTCAACTCATTCAGTCTCATTAGTTTTCTCCAGTTGAGCTCAGAGGTCAAAGGATGAATTTGGGCCACTTCAGTGCATTCCCATCCGTTCAATCCTTTGCCATGCTTGCACAGCAGGTAGGATTTGAAAGAGAATCTGCCCTTATCTAGAAGAAATTTTTTTAATGGCTGAAAATAATCAGACTTACACTTGAGAGCAGCCAGAGTCAGTGCCAGTTCCAATGTTAAAGTAAACCTCTGCCAATACTTAGGATTGGCAATATATTTCAAAAATAATTGTCATGGCCAAGAATAGATCTTAGTGAAGTTGCATGTTTCTACTTGGGGATGGGGCAAGAGAGTAGGGGGGGACAGAAAATAATTTTTCAAGGGAAATTCTCAGAAAATTGGGTCTTTCCACAAATGCATGAAAGGGAACACAGACGTAAGCCCAAAGCTAATGTCACCAACCAGCAATATGTCTGTCAAGCCTTAGGTTCCCAGTGAATTTATCAGTGCAATTTCAATTTTAGCTCCCAAGCAGTTGTTCTTACTAAGACTTAGTAAAAAGTAAAGGACAAAGGTCAAAAATAGGAATGAAAATTAGAAAGAAAAATCAAAAGAAGAAACCTCTTGTTGTCTTTTGTTCTAACTTCACTTTTAAGAAACTCTGTCTCCATGTACCTGATGCATTTACCTTTAGGAAGAAACTGCTTTGAGCATTCAGAAGGGTGACTGTCTGCTTTCCACGTCCCAAACTTCAAAGTCAGAGCAATGCTTTCTGTCAAGGCTGTGAGCCCGGGTAGGGTCTCATCATCTTGAAGCACACATACTCTTCTGATTTATTAAATATTGATGATGTTTAAATTCAAAGAGGTAAAAGACATGGTCAGATTTCTTTTTGAGATTGTGATTTTCCATTTCCCTGTGGGCTACACCCTCTTTCTCACTTTAGGTCAGGTAGGCTCCTGCTCTAAGTGTTTTCAACTGCTACCTCATTTGACACAGTTCTTTGCTCAGCAAACCAGTTTTCCTTCAAAAGACTTAAGCTTGCATGTTTGCTTGTGTCTTCTTTCACAGGGCCCAGGGCCTGGCCTCTCTGCCGGAGGATGTGTCATCCGCCCAGGAGGACTAGAGTCACTGAAACACCCGCCAGCCGTCTCTGCAGCAGGACTAGAAGTCTTAATGCCCTCAACACAGGTGAATGAGACAAATAAAAACAGGTTTTTACCTGAAGAATTTTAGTCTACTATCTGCTGTCAATGAGGGGAGAGAAATTTAAGTATCAGTGGATTAGGAAAGCAATTAAAAATCTCAAAAGAAGACACGGTGAGGGAAACAGCTGGGAACTACATTTTCATCAACAGGTCACAAATGCATGAAGGATGCTGAGACTATTCTTTAAAGATTACATTAAGGGAAACCTCAACAAAATTGTATCTGTATACTGAGATTTTATTTTTTAAAGAGAAAAGCTGAAATATTTCTTTTCTATCCTGTGAAGTGTTTTTGTCCCCCCTATTAAAACTGTAAACATTTAATTTGGGGAACAGTCTTACTTTGATGAGAGCCTCTTGTTATTTAGAAATACTTCTATACTAAACAATGATGAAAGCATACTGGCAACATGATTATAAAGGTTATTTAGTATCTGTGGGAAGGATATTGTCTTCTTAAAAAGGGAATCTTGACTGAATATAGGTCCAGAGGGAGACTAAAACGAAGCATCCTGGGATGGTGGTAATGGCTCAGAGGCTGGACTGAGAGGAACCAAGTTCAGCTTTGCCACCTACCAACATGCTGCTCTAAGCAAGTAACTTCCTGTTTCCAACTGCAATTTCCCAACTATAAAATGTAATTAACTATACTAATTCCTAGATAATGGAGGTACAAGAATAATTTTTTTTAAGTATAGGCATTCTGCATAGTATCAATTCCATAGTAAGTACACAATAGTCACTCACTATTATTATTTATTAAAAATAATTATTGAAACTCCCACTACCTTCAAAACAATTCATAATCACTTATTGTGAGGAAGGAGGTGAAAAAGTAGAATTCTACTGAATTTCATATTGTCTCCATAATGGGTAATAATCTGCAGTGCTTTGTTTTACACATTCCTATTTCTGTTATTACCTTCTCCACTATTCTGTTCACCAAACTCCCATTCAGGCTTCAAGGACCCTCTCCAAAGCTTACCTTACCCTTGCTGAGCTCTGATGAAAGAGCTTTTACCAATATTTCAACATCCCTTGTATCCCACTATTGTGTTCTCTGTCATCTGCTGCATGTACTTATCTGCCTCATATTATACTTAGTAATCTTTTAGTGGTTCATTTTCTGAAAATACATGTACTGTGTTTCTCAAATTCAGAGGCTACACATTTTGCCTAATGCTATATGTAATGTGTATTCATACATATTTTAACAGATAGGATTTAAAACTTAAATTCTTATTTAAAAAAAAAAAAAAAAAAACTTATGTTGCCCTAAAAGCACAGAGCTGAAAAGCTGAACCAAAACTGTATTTGATTTTCTCAAATATGTCAATTATCTTTATGTTGTTTAATAATTAGTAAATTTTTTAGTATAATAAAAGCATCAAGAGCAAAGACTAAATCTTATTCACGTGTGTGTGTTTTTCTCAGTGCCAGTTGTGTAATAGGAACACAAATAAACACTGTTGGACAAATGATGCATGTTTTTGACTAACAATAATACTTCAAAAATACAAAGTTTGAAATATTTTACTACTCATAGATAATCATTGGCAAAGTTTTCACAGGATGCACCTCAGAAAGAAGTAAACACACACACATACACAAGAAGGATTGCAAACACATTAGAAGTAGTACAAGGTTCTTTGTTGCAAGAAGCAGAGAGTGACTTTGGGTAACATAAACAGAAAAACAACTTATTCGAAAGTGGCAGATATCACACAAAATGTTTGGGGAAACTAAATATTGAATCCTTGAAATGTAAGCAGAAAACCATGGTAAGTGGGAAACAGAAGCCACAGCTAGTGCCAGCAGTAGGAAGAGTTTGGATGGGACCCAGCTTCTGGTGCCATCATCACAGGGTCTGTGGACACCACTGCTGCTGGACTCTGGGTACAGCCATTATGGCCAGGCTAGTGAAAAGAAATTTTAAACTTCTTAAGCATGTCTGTCACTCAGTTAAATTTCAAAAATCATTGGTAGAAGCATCCTTTTGGTAAAATCAGATTTGTGTGCTCAGGATTTATGGAAAGAAAAGATTTCCCTTCATTGGTTTTCACAGATGCACATGATGACAAATTAATCTCAAATTAAGATGGGAGTTGAAGTTAAAGGGACACTGAAAGAATGACAAATATACTCCACAATTGATTCTTTCTATTTCCCCAAAACATATGTATACCCTTATACCCATAGTCAGACTTCAGGAAAAAAAATTCCACTATCACATAATGAGGCTGTCTATGCACAACTGAGAGTAATACATTCATCCTATCTCCAAAGAGATGAAATCCCAAATCAATTCATTTGTACAACACAATGCCCAGAAGCTCTGGACTGGATGCCCATTTCTTTTTGGGTTTTACGATTTATCTCAATATTTTGTAAGCTATTGGTTGGCTCAACTGTAGGGATAATCACAATTAACACACCCAACATAAAATTGTGGAAAATTTAAGAGGAGAAAATCAGTTGGAAATAAAATGAAAGTGGGTAGCAGCTAAAATTGTTATTTCTGCAACTGGTCTTAAGGCTCTATTTATTTATGACTTGATCCACCACATTCGTTTCCATGTATCTGTTCCCACCCCTTCAACTAGCATCTCAGTTGCTTGGGGTCTTTTCCCTGATGAATCACTCAAACCTTAATATCTGAGAGTTCTGGACATTGAACAGTCCTGACTGTATAAAGTTAGTGTGGCACAAAAAGGCACTCTGAGAATCACCTTGCCTCCCATCTTACTTCTTTTCCCTGCTCTCATTGTACAGTAACAATCTTATTTCCTTGATGATCACAATCAATCACCTCAACCCAAGGTAATCGCCTTTGCTGCCTGTCTGTGCTGTCTCTGAGAAGCCCCAAATGGCCAAAAAGCAGAATAAACTCCCAGTTCAGTGGGTGGTCCTCTGGTGGAAGTATTCTCCTTTAGGTAATCAAAAACAGACAATCAGACACAAAGGCTCTCTAATGGGAAACAGAAGTCCCAAGAATCACAAGATCAGATAAACCTAGGTCACATAATTACCTGAGATGATGTGTCTGTTGGCTTTTTCTGAGAGATGTACATTTAATATTTTGGTATATTTATTCTTTACTGCTGCATCTCCCACCCCTCACCCACTGCCCACTTGCTCTCTCTCTCCCCATGTATGTGGTAGTCAGGCTCACTTGTGGAAACAGAATCAATATGAGTGTGATGGGACAGCGAGGAAGAAGTTGTGTAATTAAAGGTCTAGCATGGGCGGTTATAGGTAGAGAAGAGGCCATCAAGCAATAAATTGATCAGCTCCTGAAGTGGGACAGCAATGTGGGAGCTTGTGGAGAGGGCTATGGGTGTGTCTGTATAGCTCCTGCTTCTATGGGTTCACAAACAAGTGTCCTGTTTTGGAGGAGCTGGATAAAAAGCAGAGGAGAGTAAGGCAAAGCAGGAAATTGCCAAGGAACCTGTGTCCATCCATCATGGCAGAATTTCAGAGAGGAATGACTGCTATTTTACTCTGTCTTCTAAATTTATTTAAGTTCCTCTTTTATCAAACACTAAACTGGAATCATATACTTCCCAACTGAGTCAAATACAACACAATCCATCACATTGTGTCTGTGTGTATGTGTAAAATTGTTACAAAATTAGACCTGTATAGTAACTATAGCTTTGTAAACATCTTCATTTTAACACTTAATATAAGAGCATTCGCCCATGCCATCAAATTCTACATGATTCTACCAAGAAAAAGAATCCAAGAAAAAGGACACTGGAGCAGAAAAGTGTAAGTAACATTTTAATTGTCCCTTGATGGATGGGGAAAAAAAAAAGTAAGACAGAAGGTGGCATTCAGCCAGAGGAAGTAGCATAAACAAGGAATGAGGGGAATGCATAATGTGTTTAGTACCTGGCAGTGGACAAAATACAGGGTAAATATATTTAGAGACGTAATAGAAAGATTCAACTGGATTGAGACTGACTTTAAATTTCACATCAGAAAGTTTAGACTTAATGCTATGGACAATGGGGAGCCAATTAGTATTTTTAAGCTTGAGAGTGGTGATTGGGTTCTGTTTTTCAGTTAAATCACTCATGAGGAAGTGTAGGAACTGGATTAAAGGGGCCAAGAGAGTAGAGCAGAGAGAGCTGCTAAGAGGTAATTGGAAGAGTTCTGGAGAGGCATGATTCAGAATTAACCAGGGCAGTGGCTGTGAGAAATCAGGTGAAAGGAGAAATTTGAAATTCACAATAGTGGCCAAATCCAATGGCTTGATGACTAAATATGGAGACTGGGACATAACAATGTGTTAAAGACAATTGTGAGTATTCTATCTTGAGTCAACTGGATAGAGAGTAAGCCTAATTTAAATTCACATTAGAGAAAGTTTAAGCTTGAAACAGAGTGAGCATTACCCAGTATAGTCAGAATTGCTACAGTAATTTTAAAGGGAGTCCCCATCATCAGTGGCTTAAAGTAGTGATTTTCAGACATGAGAGACAGTCAAAATCATAAGATGGGGGATTAGAGGAGTGAAGGGTTGGAGGAGATAGAGAGGAGAAGGAGATGGCTTTAAAACACATCATATATTGGGCTTCATTCCAGACATAGCAAATCAGATTCTTAAGAGATGGAGCCTCAGAATGTGTAATTTTAAGCTCCTCCAGTGATTCTGATAGACTGCTAAGTTAGTGAGTTTGGATGTTGACTTGTCCAACTTTAGAGTGCCAGTCATGACACACATCTCTGTGAATGTGAAGTGTATAACGTACAAGGCAATAAGCAGTTGTCCTGCTTATAAAGAACCAAGAGGCTTTCTATTGAGAAAATAACCAAAGGCAGGTCACAAATATAGCAGAATATAAAGAATGAACAAAAACAATCCCAGATAAAGTCATGAAAACATGAATATTTCTAGGGATCATCACAGGGCAGGTCACAAATACTGAAATAGTAGCAGTAGCAAAACGTCTGTTGTGCAAATTTGCAAACTTGCCTCTGTATACTTTGAACACTAGAGTGTAAGCTCCATGAGGGCAGGAACTTTGATTTTCTTCACAGTTGTATCCCCAGCACCTTATACAGAGACTGGCATATAATAAGTGCTCAGAAGATGAGTTCAGTCATTTATGCAGCACATATCATCAGGCTTCATGTGTTCTTTTATACTTTGTGCTAAAAGAATTTTGTGATCACAGATACTTGGCAGATTATGTTGCTCTCTAGGAAGAGCAGAGATTTCAGCATGAATAGAAGGTAGATTGTAAGAAAAGGAAGTCTAGAGGCATGAATAGGGTTCTGATTTATGCTTTGTTTGCTCTATACCCCTGAATCTAGGGAAGTGCCTAAACAAAATAAATGCCTACTTTATAAAAATTAATTAATAAGCCAAGGTATTGCAGAAAACAATTTGGAATTTATCCAAGAGGAAATGGAAAACCAGTAAAGAATATAAAGTAGGGCTTCCCTGGTGGTGCAGTGGTTGAGAGTCCGCCTGCCGATGCAGGGGACACGGGTTCGTGCCCCGGTCCGGGAAGATCCCATATGCCACGGAGCGGCTGGGCCCGTGAGCCATGGCCGCTGAGCCTGCGCGTACGGAGCCTGTGCTCTGCAACGGGAGAGGCCACAACAGTGAGAGGCCCACGTACCGAAAAAAAAAAAAAAAAAAAGAATATAAAGTAGATAAATAACATGAGAAAGTTTTTATTTTATAAAAGTCAACTTAAGCAGCATTGTGGTATCTTGTACCATTAACTCTAAGAAGACCAATTGGGTGATTATCACAATGGTCCAAACAAGAGTAATTTAGGGTCTCAAAAAAGAATAGCAGTTGAAATCGAAAAGAGAAGCAATAGGAAAGCAGGAGTCCATGATTCAGGTCAACCAAGTACCTAATTCTATATACTACCCATGTCTGAAGACTAGCTATTATTTTGAAAGGCAGAACTGTTGACTAAATGAATCAAACCCGTTTGTCACATACATGCCATAAATTAATATGATTATGTAACAAGTTACCAGTTAAGTAAGTTTATGTGTCATTTTTCTTACAATTGTTTTGCCTTCTCAGATCCTTTTCATTGTTTTCCTAAAGTCCTGAGTCAAAAGACCCCTTGAGACACTTTAAATTAAAAATGCCTAAAATTTCATAGATCCACAAAACTGTCTAAAGTTTACTTCTTCAGGACTATTATGCAACAAGGAGGCCTTTCAGAATTACTTGGACAAATTACATCTCTATAGCCAAGGATGATGATGATTGGAATATGGCAAGCACAGGTTTTATAAATATAGGGGTTTGCACACAATAGTTGCTCTGTAAATATCATGGTAAGAAAAAATTGTACTAGCACAGAATTTCAGACATTCAGATTTTGAGTTATGAATTGAAATAAGAGTCTTGAATTAATTATAGGCAGAACTGTAAGATCAGGCAATTTGGACTTCCCCCTCGTCATTGGCCTGTAAAGAAATATGACTTTTAATGGACATATCTGCATAATGGCTTTCTTATGTTACTTTCACTTAGAGCTAATTTACTGTAGATTGAGAAAGATTAAAAATGGATGTTTGTGGCCTGGGGTGCCAAAGAATCTGACCATGCCTCTATGGAATATCAAACTTCCCAGGAAAAGCCTGTAAAAGCAAGTCACCTACTAATATCTTTTAACATTCACACACAATTATGTCATTCTAATTATTGTAGTGGGATGAAAAAACAATGGGACTTTATTATAAGTTGAAAACTTATAAAAGTCTTTGTGAAGTTCTCTCACTCTGTGTCAGGTATGGACAAGAACATTATCTGTCTCCCAAGAAATATAGTCTTCCATGTAGCAAACAAATTCCCTCAGCTTTTGACTAGCAAAAGGCCTTACACCCTAGAATCTTTTACATTACAGCAGGTTCCTAGAGGTAATGACCAATGGGGTAATGCATTTTGGTACCTTTAATAAATAACGTGAACACTAAATAGGAACTATCTAGTAACTTGACCAGAGACAGTTCATTGGGAATACATATTGGACTAGAATTTAAAACTCCAATCTCTACAAATAATGCTTGTCTATTTGTATGTTTGTTTCAACTAATTTGTGCTGCTGTTGACAGCTAATTCAGGAAATCAAAGACACCAGAGGAAACTTTTTATCTTATGAAATAATTTTGTTGTCCCATAAACAATGTGATGGAAGACTGACCTCCCCACACCAAGTCAAAAAGTTTTCTAATACAAACTCAGACTGTGATAAAACTAAGTTAAAAAGAGACCATAATTGGTTGCACACACACTAATACAACACTGGGCTCCCACTAATCTTTTAATCTACTTAATTCAGAGACCTTAGATGTAGAAGAAACTCATGCTATTAACCACAAGAGTGGAACAACCCATTAGCAATGGACCATGAAGTTACATCTTTTTCTTCTCTTACGATAAAGAGCCATCAAGTGCTTTGATTGATTGGAAGATCTTAGGTGTTTTCTAATTTCACAAAGAGGCTGATCTAATACTTTGTGAAAATCACATTAAAACTGTGTGAAGATGAAAGTGCTTCCTGTAGATCCTGCTACCTTATAATGTGTTTCAGGATTAGAACTAATGATTAACTTGAATAGTTTTAAATGACTTAGAGTGGAAATGGAGAAAGCATCCTCCTACTTCAAGCCATTTGCTGATCAGTCATAGTCTATTACTTATTACTTTCCATGTAACATTTTTATTATCGATATACATATAGTAATATATAAGATTGATAGATGATATCTGCATATCTACATACGTGTGTGTGTATTTTTTTTTCTTTTCTCCCAGATAGTCACACAGTTGGATCCTCCGAATTGTTTTATATCTCAATTCAAATATCATCCTTTCCAAACGTCCTTGAGTGACTAAAATAGTAATACCAATTTTCTTTTATTAATTGCACTAAACCCTTCAAATAAAAAACCTTATATGTTTATTTGCTTTTTTCTTTAATCATTCTGAATAATTAAAATAGAAGCTCTACCTGTCCAGTGGCCTTGCCTGTCTTAGTCACTTTGAATTCCTTGTGCCTAGAATGGTATTTGCTAAAAAAGAGGAGCTCAATAAATATTTATTATATATTCATTAAATGATTGAATAAATGAACTAACTCTTTATCATAGTGATATTGCCAAACATTTTAAAATTAATGGTTTATAGTTATGTCATTACTAAAGCCAGGCTACCAAATGCAAAACATTATTTCTAAAGTCAATTGAAAATCTTTTGACTGATGAGGAAGCAGAAGCTCAGAAACTAAAGAAACATAAACACATTAACCAGTATGAACATCAGCAAAATCAGGAAAAAGAGTCAAGTACCTTGTCTTTCACTGAAAATGTTCATTCAATGCATTATTTGCCACAGATATTAAATTGACAGTTGATAAAGGTGAGCACTATTTCTGCCCCCCTTTCCAGTTTTATACATAGATTCAACTGAATGTGTATTCTTTAAATATCTATCTATCTACCCCTAATCCTTACCTATATTCTATTTGGAAAAAAAAAATCTTCTCACATAGAAAAATAATTCCCTGAGAACATTTCTCAAGTTAAGAGCACAAGCAATAAGAATGGCATATGAATCCTTCAGAGAAAATGAAGTAAAACTCTTAAAAGCGGTGTGTTGGAAGGAGTTTGGGTGTGGACAGCATGGAGTTTGGGAGGACTTCTGGTTTCCTTTTAGGATCTAGAGAGCTGGAAAAAGCATCACTTCCACCCCTACAAAGAAACAAATGCAAATTCATGAATTTTCTTAAGGCTGAGCTGAGAATATTGTCAGCTAACTGGGTCTAAAATCTATGGAGAAGCAGCCACCAAAATCGAGGGAGACATAACATGCACACTGACAAGCAGCTGATAACAAGAGTCCCTCTAGAGAGGCTGGGGAATTCGGTGGAGGCTCACTGTGTATTGGCAAGAGAGTGTGAGCCCCTGGGGGCCACAGACCTTGAGGAATCTGAGCCCTTAATAGGGTTTTTCTCCACAAACAGCACTGGACACTCACACACACAAAAAAAATGACTGGAGAAACTTATAAGAAAAT
The DNA here is from genome assembly GCF_025265405.1 of Mesoplodon densirostris. Taxonomy (NCBI): domain Eukaryota; kingdom Metazoa; phylum Chordata; class Mammalia; order Artiodactyla; family Ziphiidae; genus Mesoplodon; species Mesoplodon densirostris. The sequence goes on from NC_082668.1 coordinate 60,778,142, forward strand.
GTTCCCGATGGTACAATCCTGGAAGAGGGAATGAGCACAATCTGCACCCAGCTCCTCCTCCATCTCCCTCTGGTGCTTTCATCTGTGGGGGGGCAGGTAACAAACAACAATCATTCTAAGGACACTGGTGAAAACCCACTGCATCTGGGAAGAGGAAAAAGAAGGAGGGGGTAGAAATCTGCCCCCTGTGAGGAGGAAAGGATTATGTATGCGGCCAGAGTGTTACTGACCAGGGTTCTTGGCCTCCTTAATCAATAGAAATTGATCAGAGGCCAGACAAGAAATTCAGGCAAGCCTTTATTGGGGCCCTGCTGCAGTAGCGGGGGAGCAAGAACAAGTAATAAGTTCCCTTGTTTGCTCGCTCCCAAGGCGGGGAGAGCTGGATCCTTATATGGGGTGAGGGTAGGGGCAAGTCCAGGGGTCAGGCCGGAGGGGTGACCTAGGGGTCTGCCCACCCCTTTGGTGGTGTTGTGTGCAGGGGGCATGTGCAGTACCCTGTTTTTGCTCCTGACCCCTTGCTTTTGTTCCTGGTTCTTCAGAAGTGGCAGTTGGTCTTTTTGGTCTTTTTGTGTATCTTGTTGTCTGTAATTTGCCCCAACTGTGCATGCATGCAGTTATGTTTGGTCCCTTATAGTTTCTTTGTATTTTGCTGCTGGAGGAGACATTTGTCCAGGTGCAAGCATTGTAGCAAAGGGTCCCAGATGGTAGGTCCCAGCCTGTCTCAAGAGGAATCACTTGGAGAGGAAAAAGAGAACTGAGCAGACCACACCCCCGAGACCCATGGACACAGTGCCTACTTAATCCGCCACATACCCTCAGGCTAACCAGTGTTAGGTGACAAATAACTGTGGAATAAGGGAGAGGAGCATAAAAAGAGATTCTGTCTAGGAATACAGCACCTAAAACTGAGGGTAGAGCAGAGGTTAAGGAAAAAACTCTTTGCCAAACTAGCTTATCAGTCTAAATACTAGGTATCATTAGAAGAATTTGAAGATTGTGGTGAACTGAGGATAAACATACCAACAATGCATCTCAAACACAGCACAACTCCTAACTAATTCAATAGACTGCATTTAAAGACAAAGAAGGACAAGCACACCCATTTCCAGGGTAAAAACTGTTTGTCTCAGTCTCTGCTGATCTGCACAAGATGTTTGACTTTCAGAAATATATATATAAAACTCTCACAAACCAACCAACCCCCCAAACAACAAAAACTGCTTCTCAATGACAAAGTAATCATCAGAACAAGATTTCTGTATGACATAGATTTTGGAAGTTTCTAATGTGCAATTAAAAGTAGCTATAAATAATATATTAAAGGCTGTAGTGGAAAAGGTGGGAAATCTGTAAGATCAGTTATGTAATTTCAGTAGAAAAATGGAAGCTATAGGAAAGAATCAAATGGACATGCTAGAAATTAAAAAGTATTAGAAATAAAGAATGACTTTGATGGGTTCATTGTAAACTCAATAAAGCTAAGAAAAGAAACAGTGAACTTGAAGATAGTCAATAGAAATTATCCAAATTACTAAAGAAAAATAAGAAGAGAAGAGGTAAAGAACAGACTATCTAGGATTCGTTGAATGATATAAAGTAGTCCAATATATATGTAATTGTAATCCAAGGAAGAGAAGAGTAAGATGAGTAAGAGAGCGGGGAAAAAGAAATATTTGAAGAAATAATGGCCAGGAATTTTCCAAAATTATATTTATGTGACATTCTAGAAAAGGTAAAACTAAAGAGGAAAAAAAGGATCTGAGATTGCCAGAGATTTGAGTGGAGGTGGGTGTAGGGGTTGACTAGAAAAGGGGAGCATGAAGGAATTTTAGTGGAAGTGTAACCATGTCATAAGTAACAGTAAAAGTAGATATGTCACTCTAGGAATTTGTCGGAAGCCATAGGACTCAGCACCACAAAATGAATTTTTACTACATGTAAGTCATCTTTAAAATCCACCAAGATGTTGAGGAAAACCCAAGGTGGAAGGCAGACAAATGGATCTAACTGTATCACAAATCAATCATATAACCAAACTGAAGTGGGCAGAGAGAAAGGAGCCAACCTAAGTAATTTTAGGAAAGAGTGACTTGAATGCGTGCTGTAAGGTACCAAAGGGCACTGTATTTAAATGTATTCTGTTAGGTAAATGTGTTTGTCACAGGAGTAAGAACTGCCAATTCTACAAGTACATATTTACTAGGCTTGAAGAAAAAAGTTAATATATGAGAGCCGGATTCTCATTGTTGAAGAAAGAATCTATAAAGAAAGAAAGGGGGGAGGCTATAATAAGTCCTGTATTGATAGATATAGAAATAGATATAGATATGCATATAAACTCCAAATATAGATTGGAGTCAGTGTTATTAGTATGAACTCATGTTTTACATAGATAAACAGAAGTATGTGGATATGTATGTATGTATGTATGTATGTGTGTGTGTATATATATATATATATATATATATATATATATACTTGGGTTAATATATGTAGACATATTTCCAAGCTCTGTGTCCTGAAGAGGGACTAGAAGCACTGCCTATTGAAGGACCAAGCAATGAGCACACCTAGCATTCGGATCCTGGTTTCTAAATATCATTTTACGACAACAGTAACAGGATTCCTTGGAGAAGTGGCTGATTCTAAATTGGGGTCAGATAAAATTACAAGTTGAGTCTGGAACACTTTGTGTTGACAGAAAGTATGGAAGTTTGAAAAAAAAAAAAAAAGAATGGTATGTCAAAAAGCACAGGAGCGGGCCTCCCTGGTGGCGCAGTGGTTAAGAGTCCGCCTGCCGATGCAGGGGATACGGGTTCGTGCCCCGGTCTGGGAGGATCCCATATGCCGCGGAGCGGCTGGGCCCGTGAGCCATGGCCGCTGGGCCTGCGCGTCCGGAGCCTGTGCTCCGCAACGGGAGAGGCCACAACAGTGAGAGGCCCACATACCGCAAAAAGAAAAAAAAAAAAAAAAAAGCACAGGAGCCAACCTGAAAGGGCCCCCAGCAGCCAAAGCTGGAACAATTTGGGAAACAAAATAAGTAACAGTAGTATTTGATTGTACTTCCCACACTAAATAAAGTAAATCATGTTTAGTCCATACTGATAAAAATAAATAAATGAATATAGAAGCAAATGAGAGAGAAGGGAAAAATCTTCCTTAAAAAAGAATTCAAATTAATAACTGTACAAGGAACACATACACCATTAGAACACCACAGTAATAATTGCTGCATGATCTACTGAACAGATAAGTGCTAAAATCAGTGAAAGAAAAATTTAAGGAGAAACAAGATATTCGTATAGTCTCAATGCATCTCCAAAATAAATATTTATTCATTACAAAAGGGGAAATTATAAATCTACAGTGGGGAAAACAGGCAGACACTACTTTAACCAAGTGATCAAGTTAGCATCACCAGTAATAAAACATCGGAATCATGTACCTCCAGGTATGACGCACTGAGAAGGTATGGTATTCAGCTTGGTGATATTCTTCCCAGAAATGCAAAACTTGAATTAATCATGAGAAAACATCAGACATATCCATACTGAGGTACACTGTACAAAATAACCAAGTATTCTTCAAAACTGTAAAGTCAAGAAACATAAGGAAAGACTGAAGCATTGTCAGATTGTTGACAATTAAGGAGGTGCTATGAACTGAATTGTGCCTTCCACCTATTCACATGTTGAAGCCCTAACCTCCAATGTAATTGGAGATAGGACCTTTAGGAATAATTAAGGTTAATGAAAACATAAGGGTGGGTTCCTAATCCAATAAGATTAGTGTCCTTGTAAGAAGAGATACCAAGTGCTTACTCTCAGCCATATGAAGACACAGCGAGAAGGCTGCCATCTGCAAGCCAAGCAGACAGCTCTCACCAGAAAGCTACCTAGCTGCCACCTTAATTTTGGAGGACTTTCCAACCTCCAGAACTGTGAGAAATAAATTCTGTCCTTTAAGCTACCCAGGATGTGGCATTTTGTTATGTAGTATAAGAAGACTCATATAGGAGACATGCTAACTAAATGCAATATCGCATTCTGGATTGGATCCTAGAACATGAAAAAGACATTAGTGGAAAAACTGGTTAAGTCCAAATAAATTCTGTAGTTTAGATAATAGTACTGTTCCAATGCTAATTTTGTAGTTTCAATAATAATACTCTGGTTATATAAGATTTCAATTAGGCAATCCTTGGTGAAGGGCATGTGGGACAGTTCTATAGTATTTTTGCAACTCTTCTGTAAGTTTTACTATCCTGTAAGTCTAAAGTTACCTAAAAATAAAAAGTTTTAAAAACACAGCTATAAAAAGAGTGTGGCTTTTGAAGATTAAATACTTATTCTTAGACAATTACCAGTCGTATGCATTTGATGGATACACTTCTCGGATCCTTGGTTTCATCTCTGTAAAATGTAAATTTACATTATTATCTCCATTTGGGTGGAGTTGATATACCCCTCTGTAATTACCTTCTGAAACTGAAAATTAAATATATTCTAAAGTAATAATTTTATTTGTACTTTAGTTGATCTTTTAAAATATTCTCTAAATATTTAGGATCAATTTTGATAAATTAGGCAAAGATCATGTGGAATAATATGCTTTGTTTTGTTTTGCTTTTTCCAAACCAGGGACACTCAATGGCAATGACAAAAGTATATTAAAAAATCATTTTGACATTTTTTCTTTAAGTCATTTTGCTATATGATGAGATGCTCCCTCAGTATTTATTATTAGCCACTACTGCTTTATACTGACTGCAGGGAAGACCCTGAAATAGGTCATCTCCACTGACAACAGTTTTGATCACTCTATAGTGAAACTAAGCTAATCTAAGCTAATATTGATCAATGACAATAACAAAGATAACAATAATAGTATTAAACTGTAGTTAACAAGATAACACTAAAACACTAAGCAATAAAAGGGTATAAATTGGTAGTAACAAAAGAGAAACTGGATGTAGGTTATATGGGAATCCCTATTTAAGTGTCTTACAATTTTTTCTGTCAATCTGAAACTATTCTAAAATTTAAAAGTTTTTTTTTTAATTCACTGTTAAGAAAATGAAAAGATAAGTCAGAGATAGAGGGAAAATGTTCACAATATATATATCACAAGTGTAAAGTATTTGTATCTAGAATATATTACCAAATTCCTAAGTCAATTATAAAAATAAAACTTACTTTTTAAATTGCCTAAATAATTAATCAAATCATTCATAAAAGAAAATATAAGTGGCTAATAAATATAAGTTATTCAACATCAGTCATAATCAGGGAGATGCAAACTGAAACCAAAATTAAATGATGGTTCCAATTAAAATGGTTACAATTAAAAAGACTGAATATTAAGTGTTTGAGAGACTGTGGAGCCTCTGGAATCCTCATATATTGCTAGTGGAAATATAAAATAGTAAAACTGCTTTTGAGAATAATTTGGTCATTTTTTATGAAGTTAAATACACACCTACTCTGTGATTCAACAAATTACCCAAGAGCAATAATAAATATGTCCAAAAATGCTTACAAATCATGTTCCTAGCAGCTTTATTTTAAATTGTTATGAAGTGTGAACAATTGATATCCTCATCAAAAATTACATGAATATATAAATAATGCTATGTTTATATAATGGAATAATAGTTAATAATAAAATGGAAAAACAGGCACTTCCCTGGTGGCACAGTGGTTAAGAATCCGCCTGCCAGTGCAGGGGACACGGGCTCAAACCCTGATCCAGGAAGAACCCATATGCCACAGAGCAACTAGGCCCGCGAACCACAACTACTGAGCCCTGGTGCCACAACTACTGAAGCCCACACACCCAGAGCCCATGTGCCGCAACAAGAGAAGCTACCACAAGGAGAAGCCTGCGCACCGCAACGGAGAGTAGCCCCTGCTGGATGCAACTAGAGAAAGCCCATGCACAGCAATGAAGACCCAACACAGCCAAAAATAAATAAATAAATAAAATCAATTAAAAAAAAAAAAAAAGGAAAAACATGCAACATGATTGAATCTCTAAAAGTATTAACTTAAAGAAAGAGCCCATTATAAAGAGGCAAATATCATATGAGTCTAAATTGGCAAATGTAATATGTATACAGCAATAGAAACGAGAAGAATAGTTAAGTGTGCAGATGGTGTGAATTAACTAGAAAGAGGAAGAAAGAGCTTTCAATATTTTATGTCTTAATAAAAGTGATGTTTTCGTAGGTTTAGAAATTGTTTAAAACTCATTGAATTGTACAGCTAAAGTGGGCAAACTTATTGTATATAAATTATGGCTAGTAAAAAACAGCATGAGAGGATATACATTTGCATATCCAAATATATATGCAATCACAGTAAATGTAAATAGACTAAATGGTCCAATTACAAAGCAACTGTCAGACTATATTCAAGCTATATCCTCCTGCACACTGTTTAAGATACGTACACCAAAGATTGAAAATATAAATAGAAAAATATGTACCAAAATAAAGTTGGTTTAGCTGTATTAATATCATATAAAACAGACATTAAAGCAGAAACAACACTAGAGATAAAGTGGTTTACTACATAATAATATAAATTTAATATGCCAGGAAGATGTAAAAATTTAATAACGCTGTCAGCTATCTAGGAGGAGATACTGAAAAAATATGAGAACAATTTTTTTAAAAACAGAGGTCAGTAGTTAAAGATATTTTCTTCCTGTTATATTACGCATCATAAAAGTCAGTGGGATGCAAATAAGGCAGGAGATATTTAGAACCAGATTTGAAAACCGGTTAAAGGACTGCCTATGTAAGACGATTTATATCAAACCACTAAAACCAAAGTAACACATGGAAAAGAATCTGATCTATTACATTTGTGCATGTTACAAATGAGAAAATGATGTATAAAAACTCACACAAGAGGGGCTTCCCTGGTGGCGCAGTGGTTGGGAGTCCGCCTGCCGATGCAGGGGACACGGGTTCGTGCCCCGGTCCAGGAAGATCCCACATGCCGCGGAGCGGCTGGGCCCGTGGGCCATGGCCACTGGGCCTGCGTGTCTGGGGGCTGTGCTCTGCAATGGGAGAGGCCACAGCAGTGAGAGGCCCACGTACCACACACACACACAAAAACAAACTCACACAAGAGTAAGTTGGGAAAAGAATACGGGCAATAGTTTACAAACTTACAAACTGGAGAAGAGGCAAAGAAAGTTAGTTATGAGGGGGGCTTCAAATATCCACAATCTTATTTTATTAAAAGTAAAGGGTCTGAAAAATGAAGTCTTGAACAGGAACATAAGTGTGTAGACCTAAAGTCAGACAACCTCACCCTGAGTACTAACAACCCCATTTACTTTACTATGACTTGAGGTATATTATTTGAACTTGCTAAGCCTCAATTGACTGAAACATAGCTAACTAGAGTACACACTTCATTGATTTTTTTTTTGGTGGGGGGAATGTGTGTAGAAATCTATGTTAAACACTTAAAATATCTATGGCCCAGAGGGAACAATCTATGAATTTTAATTATTATAATAACAATTACTATTATTATTATACCCATTTTACAGTACATTGATGAACCGATAAATTTATATGTGGATACTCTGACCAAAAAGAAGAACTCACTGATAAGCTGAAGGCAAGCGAAACTCGGTTTTTAAAAAAATGACCATGTCATTTGAGAATTCTTAATATCAAAGGAAGGGAATACTACTCCTACTCAGGGGTACTGCCTGTCAGTTTAGAAAAATAAATGTCAAGATTCTCAGAGAAAAGGAAGGTATAATCCTCTGGGTAGAAGTTTTATAAGGGACTAAGTCTCAAGGGAAATGTGTTGCACTCTAGGGGGGGAAAATAAACCAGAAAGCAGGTGATGTAATCACAAGTGAAAAACAGGTGGAACGATAGCTAAAAAAAATTATTTTGGCCACAGAAAAGGCTTTCCAGTGAGCTACGACTTCAAAAGGAAAGGATATCAAACAATAAGAAAAAACTAGAGAATACTGTTGTGAAACTGTAAAACTAGGTGAAGAGGGTTACATCCCAGAACTGACTAAGAACAATAAAAAAGGCTTATAAAGCTACATTAGAAAAAAATGAACAAGAAAGGAATAAATCCAGAGCTTGATGTGTAAAGTTAATGATCAATAGGTATCAAACACAGAGACAGAGCTTCTATTTTGCACCTATTTTCCTTTGCAAGGAGAATAATCTTTAATATGAAAGGTTCCCCTAACTGCAAAAGTTGTGAAGAACGTTTAAAGTATCCAGAAAGAAAACAGGAGAAGGAACAAGAAACCTGCAGATGGATGAATTCTTCAGTTTCCAAAAAGGTAAACACTAGGGAAAGCCAAAATCATAGCACCTAATGTAAACTCCCCAAAATGTTCAGATTACAAAACAGATGGTCTGTGAACACTTGCAAAGAAAGCACATAACATGTGGGCTCAGCATGATCTCAGTAAATGAAACATGACAAACCAAATTTATTTCCTTTTTTGATATAGCTACCAGACTACTAGATGAGGAAACATACCCTAGACATAATGCATCTGGGTTTCAGAAAAACATTTGACAAGTTTCTCAGCTGTCCTTGTGGACAAGCCAGAGTGATATGGGCCAGCTGATAGTGCACTGGATGGACGTGAGCCTGTTTGTGTGCCTGTACCGAGAGTGATGATTTATGGATCTGTGTCAGGCAGGTGGAAACCATCTAGTGCCATGGTCCAGCACTCTGTGCTTGGCCTTGTTTGGTTCAACCTATTTATCAAATCTGTTTGAGCTCTCACTGCAGATGTTTGTAAGTATGTTAAAGCAGAAGCGAAATGTACTGAGTTATTCAGCAGCCACTATAAGTTTACCATACTGCATACATTATTTAAAGTTATCTTTACAACAGCCCTTTAAGGTATGGGGTATTATCCCCATTTTACTGAGAAAGAGATGAATCTCAGATAAAATGCTTGTTCCATAGCTAGTGTGTAGCAGAATAAGGAATTAGGTTTATATAACTCCAAAGTTTATGGCCTTAACACTGCATTATGCTATCTCCAAATGAAGATCAATTGCAGAATGTGATTATCATAAAAATTATTTTTGGCTTCTGCTACATTAATAGGCACCTAGTCACCAGATTAATGAAGGCAATTATTCTACTGTGCTCTGCAGTGGTCTGGCTATACCTAGAGTTACTTCTGAGGAGCTGTTACACATTAAAAGAGGCACAGATAAAATGCAGACCTTTAAAAGAACAACCAGAGGGCCTCCCTGGTGGCGCAGTGGTTAAGAGTCCGCCTGCCGATGCAGAGGACACGGGTTCGTGCCCCGGTCCGGGAAGATCCCACATGCCGCGGAGCGGCTGGGCCCGTGAGCCATGGCCGCTGGGCCTGCGCATCCGGAGCCTGTGCTCCGCAACGGGAGAGGCCACAACAGTGAGAGGCCCGCATACCGCAAAAAGAAAAAAAAAAAAAAAAAGAACAACCAGAGTTTGGAAATCAGTTATATGACTAGTTGTCGGACCAAGAGAAGACATTTAAAGTTATGACAGTTGTTTTAAAAAAATAAAGGGTCTATGAAGGAAAGGAAACATTCCGTGAGTTTAGGTCATCAGATATTGAAATAATAGGTAGTGGCTACAAGGACAGATTACTATGTAAAGTGCTCTGTAAATAACAGGTCATTCCAAACAAGTGAATAGTTTACCTTGTGAGGTAGCAAAGTCCCTACCATTGAACGAGGAATAAGGATGACCCAGTATGAGAAATTGTGGGAAATGTTGCCACTTAACTCTCTTTTTTGCACTCCTGTTGACTAACAACATGTGACACACAAACACCCATATATTTTATTAAATGAAACATAAATAATTATGGATAAAATAGACTTAAACTCTTGTATCATACAATAAGTCTATTTTTATCCATTAATCACACAGGTAGGACCTAAGTGCCTCCAAGGCTTAAGATTTAGTTTGAAAAAATATACTGGCTCCAAATTATAAAAAGAAAACTGCACTGTAAATATTAATAAATGTTTAATGAATGATTTGAAAATACATCAGAAAATGAATTTCAATCTATATAATTATTTATTGAGAAAAACATTAAGACAGTTATTGTGATTGATTCTATATACTGGAAAATTAAATAACACATAAAAATATTTAAAGAAAACAAATTCAACTTCTACAGATGAAAACTAAAAAAATGTGAGATGAAAATGACACTTTATGGGATTAACAACACATTAGATACTGAAGAAAAGATTATTGAATTTGGAGGCATAGCAATAGAAACTATCCACAAAGAAACACAGCACAAAAGTAAAATTTTTAAAAATGAAAATAAACAGTGCATCAGTGAACAGTGATACAAGTGACCAAATAAACATGTAATTAATGTCCCCAAAGGATGGAGGGAGACAAAAGTTATTTGAAGAAATAGTTTCCAAATATAATGAAAACTGTAAGTCCACATACCCAAAAGCTCAGCAAACTCCAAACACAAGGAACACAAAGAAAATGACACGAAATAAAGCATATCATAATTAAATTGCTCAAAATAATTCACAAAGAGAAAATGTTAAAAGCATCCAGATGAAAAGGCACATTAGGTACAGAAGATCAATTATGACTTCAGATTTCTCATGGAAAACAGACAAATGAGAAAGCAATGAGCAAGATCTCAAAAGCACCAACAAAAGAAAATTGTCAGCCTGTAAGTCCTAACCCAGCAAAAATATCTTTCAAAACTAAAAAGGAAAAATAGTGACATTTTACAAAAGTTGAAAGAAGTATAGAACCAGCAGACCCACACAACAAAAAATATTAAAGGCTGTCTTTCAGGCAGAAGAAAAATGCTAGTACATGGATCTGTAGACCTACAAAGAAGAAAAATGAGCGCAAGGAATGGTCACTGCATGCATAGTCCACTCCAGTCCTGAAACTGGAGGAAAGCAGTGGAAAGATTCCTCAAAGAGGAGCAGCGTCTTTGCTATTCTGGGCACACTCCAAACACACTCCAGCCTCTGGGTGTTCGTGCTTGCTCTTCCCTCTGCTTGGGGCACTCTTACTCGAGATTTAAGAATGTATTGCTCCATCTCTCCATGAAGGTATCCTTTGTTCCAACATTATTTTCTTAGAGAGACTTTCCCCAGCTGAATTAAAATAACATCCCCTATGATCTTCAAACCATCGCTCTGTTTTGCTTTAAATTACTTATCACTTCAACAAATTATATGCAATCTAACACTCTCCATTCCGCTTTATGACTTGGCTAGTGGTGATTTGTTCACTTTATGAAAATTCTTCCAGCTGTACATGTATCATTTTTGCATTCTCTATATGTACATTACACATCAATAAAAAAATTTTTAAAAACAAACGAAAAACACAGTGAGACACCATCACACACCCATTAGAATGGATGAATTATAAACACTGAGTTCACCAAGTATAGATGAGTTTATTAAGCAACTAACACTCTTATTCAATGCTGGAAGGAATTTTTAATTGCTCAAAAACTTTAAATTTTTAAAAAACTGTTTTAAATTGTTTTAAAACTATTTGGCATTTTCTTTAAAATTTCAAGTTTCCTATAATCTAGCTATTTGATACTAGGCATTTCCTCCAATAAATTAAAACATATTCACACAAAGTCTTCTATACAAATGCTCCTTGCATTTATGCTCACGATAGCTAAGAACTGGGAAGAAGTCATCAAATGGAGAATATCCATTAAGAATTGAGCAGAAAAATAATACTTGTAATATCTACATGACTGAACTCTATTCAATAATAAAAAGGAACAAACTACTACTGATACAACAGTATGAGTAAATCTCAAAATTATTATGCTGAGTGAAAGAGGTCAGACATAAGACAATGTTTAATACACGATTCCACTTATATAAAATTATACAAACCAACAGGCAATTTATAGTGACAAAAAGCAGATTGACAGTTTCTTGCCTCTGTCAAGATGGGTTGGAAAAGGTAAGATGGATTGGAAAAGAGTATGAGAAAACTTTTGAGATGATATAAACTATTATGTATCTTGATTGCTCCATGAGTATATATATCTTTCAGAACTCACAAATTCTACCCTTTAAGTGAATGAGTGTATTGTACATAAATCAAACTTCACTGAAGTTCATTCAAAATTTAGTTTCCTTCGTACCCTCTTGCAGACAGTTCCTATCTTCTGCACTTTTACTTTCTTCCATGCTTTTACCCACTCTTAGCACTAGAGAGATACAATAAATTATGCATAGAACTTTCTCATATTTGGCTTCAAATTACATACTAGCCCAAGTTAGAAACTTAAATTTGCCTTAGTCAAGTTATTTTTCTCTCTAAACTTCTACGATGCTAAGAAATTTATTTCTGTAGCTTCCAATATGTGACGCTGTCTGCATTTAGCTTTCCCACTCTACTGGGGAAATGAAGCAGCAATATGCTAGTAATGGATATTCATGGCCTACGTGCAATTACCATTCAGAACCACACAGATCAGACTGACTTCCATCACCTGAAGCCTTCCTTCTGCCATGTATGTGAAACACATAAAAATGGTAATTTGAGAAAAGGCAGGATTTAGTAAATTCTAGAAACAGGGACCTGCTCTCAGGGCATTATTACGTACTGAGAGTTTGTTGTTGCAAAGTAAGGCTTTTAACTAGAAGTTTCGTTTGCCAAATACGGACTCGCACTGGAACGCTCTGTTAACACTGTAATGCAATCCTACAGTTTTCAGGAAGATGAAAGGCGTTGCGTGGAGGCAGATGGACTTTTCTTCTATCTCGTGACATTCTATAAGCAGCCTAATAAATTTGGTTCTTCCTCTTTTAATCTGTTGGTAGTTTCTTTGTGACTGAAAGCACCTTTCATATGTAAAAAACAAAACAAAAAAACAACCAAAAAATTAGAGGTCTTTTGCATTTAACTGTAACCTCACTACAGTCTTGTGTATTAAACGAAACAGACATTATTTTATTTTGATGGATAAAAAATAAGACCAAGTCACAGAGAGAATGTGTGAAGGACAGTGAAAGCAAGTGTGGAGCAGTCAGATGTGGATCTGAATCCTAGTTCTACCAGTTTGCAGGGTGACTCTGAGTCACAGTCTATTAGAGCTTCATGCATTTTCCTTAGTAAAGTGCTGACAGCACGTAGTAAGGGTAAATATAATGTGCACAAAGTGCTTGATAGTTTTTGTTTTTATACAAGATGTAGCCTATATTATCCAGGATATAGTCTCTATATATAAATTGTTATCTTATGTGAATTGTATCATAAAGAACTAGTTTCAAATTAAAAGCTAAACATGTTAGTTTAGAAGGTTTATTATGTTCTCATGGGGGAAAAAAAGCATCATACTGAGAAAATCAGGAGATAACTGACTGTTTTGAAAGAAAAGACTTACTATCCCTGTGGATAGTGCCAAATGTTGGGTATGGGAAAAGCCAAATAACTGCCAGGGAGAATGATAAAGTATTACATTTTTAAGACAAGTGTAGATGTAACCCAACCTGAAAAACTCAAATACCTTAGACTTACTCAAAACAATTGTCAATTGACAGAAACTAATGATTGCAATAACCTTAAAATTAATGAGTGCTACCTAGAGTTCATTCTCTGATTCAGCATGAAGTCTGCAGAACCTCCTTCTGTGAAATGGTGAGAAGTTAAGTCCTTGCTTACTTATGCAATCTTACATTTCAGAAGTGTTGAAAGTGATGGTTAGGATACCACTTTGACAGCAGATTGAGTTCCTTTGAACCTAATTTACCACATGGGAAAATCTTATTCTGGATTATTTTGTTTTATACTGGTGTAATAATCCTTCATTCTTTACCAAAAAACAACAAAAAAACAAAACAAAAAAACAACAACAATGTATTTTCCTATATATTTTCAGAGTGTCTCCTGCAAAGTTAGGCCAATATTTCCATTGGGTTTAAAGGGATATTACAGGCAAAACTTCCAAAGCAAGATAGAGTATTCAAAAGCACTCACAGTCTGTGAACTCAGATAGATGCTGGGTTAATTCCCAGCCCTAATGTGTACTTTGTGTACGATCACTTAACTTTACCTACCTTGATCCGTTACCTGTTAAGTAGGAAGATTAATACTTACCTCAAAGGGCTATTGCAGAATTAAGATAATATTTGTGAATTGCCTATGTATTTCGTAGGCACTCAACAATAATAGTCCTCCTTTTAGGACATGGAGGAAAAATAAACTAGTTATCTTCTTATGTTTCCTTTTTCCAATATTGTTTTGCTGATACCACATTTATATTTTTGTGTCCACTAATTTGTTACAAATATTGATTACTGTTGACAAGATACATAAATCTCCTAGAGCTCTGTGAAATGTTCACAGGACAGACAGTAACTGGTCCTCAGGTTTCTAAGGACACAAAACTCACAATGTTCTTGGCAGGTAATTTATTGCCCCATGAGGTAATCCAGACCTGTCACCTTCAGTGCCCCCTTCATGGGATTGATTGTGCTTTGCAGAATCAGCAAAATTCCTTGGCACACTACTAGCCTTACATTATGGCTTCAAGTCTCAAGTTGCTCTAAATGTTTTGGGAAGAAAAGTCTTGAGGCTTTATTACAACAGTGAATCTATTCTCTCTGCAAGACACAACGGAGATCTTAGAAAGACTATGCTAGAAAGGGATAGTGACTTCTGAAGCATGTTCCTCTTCAGAAATCCAGACAAAGGAAAGGAAATAAATGCTTTTGTCCTTCCTTCTCTTCCATTCTTCCTTCCTTCTTTCAACCAATATTTTTTGAGAACATATGTACTTAGCACTGTTCTGGACACTGAGGATATAATAATAAAATAGATGGGAACTTATGTATTATAGGGGAATCAGATAGTAAATAAATAAACAAAGAACTAATATTTCACATGGTGGTAAGTGCTGTGGAGAAAAATAAAGCAAGGTAAGGAGGACAGGAACTCCTGAGACAGGGTTGTTTTTGTTGCTATTTTATAAAGTGTGACGAGGAAGGCTTCACTGAAAAGACAGTATGTTGAGTAGAGAAAGTAAAGGGTGAACCATATGAAAACCTGGGAGAGAGTATTCTGGAATTTACTGACCTAGAGTATTTCTTCTTGAGGTTCATCAAGGAGGCCAGAATGATTGGAGTGAGTGAGGAAGTGAGAGTTTGGTAGATGAAGTCTAGAGTTACAAAGCAGCTAGATCACTGAGCGTTTCACAAGCCACTGTAATCATAGCAGCTTTCATTCTGAATGATATGGGAAGCTATGAAGTCTTCTGAGTGGCTTGACATAATCTATGTTTTAAAAATATCACATTCTCTTTTAAGAATAGACTTTATGGAGAGCCTAAGTCGAAGCAAGACCACTGCGGGGACAGTTGCAATAATCCACATGAAATTCAACGATAAATTGTACTTTAGTGGGAACAGAAGATTTGGTGAAAAGTAGTAAGATTCTTTTTGGAGGTATTTTGAAGGTAATTGAAAGAATAAGCTTTTGGTTTGGTTTTGTTGTATGAGATAAAGAGAAAAGTAAATTTTGCTCTTAGTAACTGGTAGGATGGGGTTCACATTACAAAGATTGGGGGGAAAAAGATTTTTACTGGAGCTGAGACATTTCAAATTTAAGGTATCTATTAGATATCCAAGTGAAGGTATGAGTAGAAGTGCATCGACTTTAATCCTGAAAAGGTTATGTGTCTACTTAAAAAGTAAATATTGCAATAGTTTCTAAAAACAGCATGGCTGGTATTAAACATAGGTTGAGATTCTTAATAAAATATTAAAATATCTTAAGAGGACTATAATCCCCAATGCATCTGTCATCTGGGATTCTACAATCCATCCAACATATAAATTTATAGGACCACAATATTAAATTTCTAAAATTACTTCAGGGCTTAACTCTGGGTGTCTTTTACCTTGGCTGTATGATCTGCCTTTTTACATAAGAGAATAAAAAAAGCTAATACTGAGCTCCTACTGTGTGGTTGACAGTTTACAAACCTGACTATCTTCAATTTTCACAAGAACTGTATGAGAAAGGAATTATTATTTCTGTTTAAAAGATAAGGAAGCAACCCTCAACTAATTAAGAGGCTTACCCAAAGATACTCTAATAACAAATAGAGCTAAGCTTCAAATCCAAAGGCCATTGTAATTTTTTCCACCATGCCACTAAAACCTTTCCCATTTGGCTGCCCAAAGAGTGATGAAACTAGCCATGCACAGTTAGAAATAAACCAACAACTTGTATTAAATTGAGCGGGCGTTAACATGCAACTCTTAATTTTCCTTTTCCCTTTAGTTCAGGCTTGCTGAAAGATCAGACTTTGTGTATTATAGAACTCTATGCTATTATGAAACCAAATTCAGACAGGTTTCAATCTACTATTTACAGACAATTTAATTTGTATATTCAAGATTTGCTCCACAGAGAATTTCGCCCAGTTCTTTCCTTTTCCCCACAGGATTGTTAACTGCTCTGGCACCTCCATGTGGTGCCTGCCCAGCCATGACTCAAAGACTTTAAATGACCGTATTTATTTTAAGAGAAACTTTAGTGCCTATGAAAGCAGCATGTTCTCCCGCAGCACATCTGTTCTCTCTCTGAGTTTTATGTTATCACTTTGCCAGAGGTTTCACCTGCTAATTCAAGGGAGACTGGTGTGTTCAGATTCAACTGGATTCTTATCTGTACTGAGTATAATTAGCTTAATATGTGGGACATACTGATATATTTATAATTGTATGATCTTTGGCAATTTCTAGACTCCTCTGATCCTGAAGGTCTTCATCTGTGAAAAGAAAACGGAAGTGTCTTCTTCAAAAGGTTTTCATATTTATTTACTTTGCAAAAGCTTTTCCTTCCCTTTGGGTTGACAGTGCCCTTTCCTGGTATTTTCTTTTAGTTACACTTCAGATTAGTGACACATTATTGTTTTTCTGTATTTATATTTGTAACCAAATCTGTGTACTATATTAGTTTATTATATTGTATTTCTTCTGTTCCCTGAACTCTAACTCTTAATGACTTAGGGTACTAAAAATGGAGAAAATGGGGGCCTCCCTGGTGGCGCAGTGGTTGAGAGTCCGCCTGCCGATGCAGGGGATACGGGTTCGTGCCCCGGTCTGGGAGGATCCCATATGCCGCGGAGCGGCTGGGCCCGTGAGCCATGGCCGCTGGGCCTGCGCATCCGGAGCCTGTGCTCCGCAACGGGAGAGGCCACAACAGTGAGAGGCCCGCATACCGCAAAAAGAAAAAAAAAAAAAAAAAAAAAAATGGAGAAAATGGTTGAATAATTTTTGGTCGGATACGTATATTTGCATAAGATTTGACTCCATCTTGCCTTAAAATGTGCTTTTCTAGTCAAATATCTTGGCAGAGCTTTGGTTAAGTTTAATGATATGTCACCACCATAATATGTTGCAGTAAGTACTAGCTGAGATTATATTAATTCTAAAGCACGGGTGTATTGGGCCAGGTTTGGTCTGTTGTAGAGTCAAATAAACCCCTAAAATATGCTAAAGGTTAGCCAGTCTTTCTCAGTCTTGTAACTGCTATCTGATGCATGTCACCTCCAAAGTTATGGTAACGGGGAGAAAAAGAGATGGAGATTCTTAACAACACCTACCAAGATATGACCCATCAGTTCTGCCAACAGTTCATTGACCAGGAGTAATAACATGGCTCCAATCTAATTGCAAGAAAATTCAGTGACTACTACATTTCTATTTCTCCTCAATAATTGAGTATCAATTCCTCTATATGCCATCTGGATTCTACTGCTTCAAGGAAGCCAAATCCCAGCCTAGCAGTTCTGCGTCTTGTGGAATTTAACAGCAAACAATAAAATCCTAACAAAGAAATTCATAGCTAGAACACAGAATACTGGCAGAAGTTAGCCAATTTTATAACAAGAAGAGTACAAAAAACATAAATGAGCTTATGTTTAATGACAAGAAACATATTATCCTCCTTCCTAGTAAGTATGCAGAAAAGTATCAATGATTTTTATAATCGTGCACCACGGAATTTGTTTGCTTTTAGTAAATAATAACCCTCAATAATTCATTAACCTCCATTAACTCTCAGCTATAACTCAGTAATAGTGTTCCTAAAGATGAAAGTTTTAGTTACTGGAGTAATATCTTGCTTGCAAACTCTGTATAGGCACTTAACATTTTTAAAAGTAGACCATTTCTTTGAATTTGACTTATTTATAGTGAGGTGGATGGACCTAGAGTCTGTCATAGAGTGAAGTAAGTCAGAAAGAGAAAAACAAATACCCTTTGCTAACACATATATATGGAATCTAAAAAAAAAAAAAAAAAAAAAAAAGGGTCTGAGGAACCTAGAGGCAGGACAGGAATAAAGACACAGATGTAGAGAATGGACTTGAGCACACGGGGAGGGGGAAGGGTAAGCTGGGATGAAGTGAGAGAGTGGCCATGTACTAATATATATTACCAAATGTAAAATAGATAGCTAGTGGGAAGCAGCCACATAGCACAGGGAAATCAGAGATCAGCTCCGTGCTTTATGACCACCTAGAAGGGTGGGACAGGGAGGGTGGGAGGGAGACGCAAGAGGGAGGAGACATGGAGATATATATATATGTATAGCTGATTCACTTTGTCTTAAGCAGAAACTAACACACCACTGTAAAGCAATTATACTCTAATAAAGATGTTTTTAAAAAAAAGTAGATGATTTCTTAAGTACACAGGAATAGATTTCTGAAATCTCAAAGACTGTGGGGCTTCAACGTATGAACAACAATGTCTAGACACCAAACCAGGCTTTCCTTTGCTGCTTTTGTATCTTTAAAATAGAGACAACTCATTAATTGTCTCTAAACATTTGGAATCTTCTAAAATAAAACAGATTTAACAAAGATTGTCGCAAAATAATTGAACAACATTTGAAGGGTAAAGAAAAGATAAAAGAGAAAACTGGTGAATGTTCTTTTGTTTTCTTAATGTAGTCAATAATTTGGAATTTTAATGTAGAGAGAATTCACTAGAGATGTTTTGTCATTGGCATTACACACAAAAGAGGTCACAGTGAAGTGAGAGATGAAGCAATTTCTGCATAATTCCAGAAAACAGCCCAGATGATATGCATGTCTATGAAAATATACTTTATGTAGTATGAATAAGCAAGCATTATTCATCTTTTAAATCCCAAAAGATTATGAGTGATAGTTTTCTGTGTTTTTACTAATGATATATTTATTCTCATAGTAAAATTGCAGTTGAATTTTTTTCTTGTTACTATAAACAGTATATGTTTACTACAGAAAATTTGGAAAAGAATAGCAGGAAAATAAAAACTACAAGTAAATATTTCAAGAGCAGACTATGTTTTGATTTGTTTACTTCTGATTGTATTCCCAAGAATTATTAATTATGTCAAAATCTGACTCATGTTATCTATGTCTGATACATGATACATGGTTTTCAAAGCATGATTTTTAATGGCTATTTGATATACACCAACACAAATTCATATGCAGTGGTATTTAATAGTTCCTAGTTTTTATGTTTGAGCTGTACCTACAGTTTTTACTACTGTAATGAACTGCACTGACCATCTAAATACATAAGCCTGTACCCATATATCTCATTTGTTTCTTGGGCTTAGACTGCTGTCATAAGGTAGTATTTTTGACACTTAATAAGTATTGCCAAGTGGCAGTGGTATTCTACAAAACAATCAAAATAATGTTTTCACTCTTTTAATGAAACGTACATATTACTTACAGAATGTTGTTTACTGGCACTGAGAAATGAATGCTTGAATTTATAAAGAAAGCTTTATGGAGAAAGAAGAAGCCAGCTGAATGGAGACATGTAAGCTATTTTTTAAATAAAAAGGCATTCCAGATTCAGCATGAAATAAGTGGAGTGGGAATGTGGAAAGTGATGAGTGGCAAATGCTTGCAGGATGGAAATGCATTCCTTCTAGAAGAAAACTGTGAATAACTTCGATAGTAAGGTAAGAAAAGCAACTCTGATTTATAGGATATGGGGACCTATCAGCATTTTAAGGCAGGTGATAAGTGAAGACTGTTTTGAAGAACAAAAAAAGATATTGCAGAAGTGTTTAGAGTTCTTAACACGATTGAAATATACAGTTTAAGAATTATTTTAAAGAAATTTGATTCTTTTCCTTAAGATTAGTTAATGAAACCACCCAGTCAATACTGGCTGAAGAAAGAGCAGCACAGTAGGGAACATAAAATATTATACCAAAACTATAAATGTGTCCAATCATTCATTCCAGTTTCATAGGTCTTGTCGATTTTTTAGCCAGGTACTGTACGAGGCAATACAGATACAAAGATTAACAAAGAGGCAATTCCCATGTTGTGAGGACTCAGAGTAAAGGGAGAAGAATAAGTAATGATTTACAAAGCTTACATTATAATCATTATAATAATAATGATATAGCAACATAAAATGATAGGTAAATAATATGATATAATAATGGAGATCTCAGATGGAGCCAATCAGAGGAAGTGACAAACTGTGAGGTGTCATCAAGGTTTGTGAGGAGAGTCAATGCAGGTGACATTGCATGGTTAACTTGAAAGGACACAGGAGTCTGTCAAGAGGGAAGTTTTGCAGCAGGCATTCTGAGCTGCAAGAAAAGCACATTCAGAGTCATGGAGGTGTAGAAGGGCATAGAGCATCCAAGGAAGTAGCACTGCTTCAGTAGGGCTGTGGTTCTGGATTCACACAAACTCAGATGGAAAGCTATGCCAGATTCACTTTGAAAAAACTCTTATAAAGATCTTTTTAACTAGTTGTGTCAGAAAGTCAACGAAAATTTTAAGCAGGGAATTAATGAGACACATTTTGGTCTTGTCCTGTCTTATGTGTCACATAGGCACTTCTTCATATATATTCATAGATAAGTAGGCTTATCTAAGCTCTGATGCTAGAATTTGTTTGTAAAGACAGTCCCCTTGATTTTCTGCCTTAATATATTTATCTCCTCAGTTTTGAGAGAAATATTTTAAGTGACAAAACAGATGTACTGTCCTCTAAATAGCTTGGTTTAGATCTTCCCCACCCCTTACTCTATAGCAGATGATTGTGGCATAAATGTGTAATAAAAATCTGTTCAATGATAAAAAGAATAATGTGTGTGCATGTGTGTTTACACACACATATATATAAAACATATTGTGAAACTTAGTTTCTTCACCCGAGAGCTAACATATCTTGAAATATATCAACATGTATATAAATAAATTATATGTAATATATACATACAAAAATAATAGATATAACTATATCTTAGGTGAAAAAAATTGAATAATCATTTGTATAATATGACCCATTTGTGTAAAAAAAGGGAAGTCAATAAAAATATACGTGTTATATTGCTTCTTATTGCATACAAAATTATGCATTTCTGAAAGAATACACTAGGAACTACTAATATTAGTTACCACTGAGGAGTGGCAATAAATAATCAGAATTTAAGAATCAGGAAATATTCATTACTGACATTTCACTTTTCTGTACTTTATTTTATACTTTGATCATATAAAAATATTTACACTTAAAAATTGTTTTACTTCATTATTATTACTCAGTGTTTAGATTGGAAGTTTGCGGCTGTGATACCTCAAATTCACTTGTCCAATTCCAGATGTGCTTGAGAAGAATGTGTATGGCGATATTTTAGTAACAGGATTTTATATATGTCTATTGGACCAAATTTGTTAATCATGTTATCCAAATTTGCTATACTTCTACTCAATTTTTTAGGCTCTATGATCTATTAGTTTATGAGGGTTATGCTAAAATATCACCATGTGGTGACTAATTTATCAATTCTACTAATTCTGTCAGATTTTACTTTATATGATTAAGACTATATTGTTGGGTACTGCATATACCAGATAAGTATATATTATTGAAATTTGTTCAAGAAATTGTTGAATAATTCTTTTATTTTCTCCTGCCATTTTTAGCCTTAAAATTCACACTTGACTTAACAATGCCAAGTTTTTCTATAGACGTGAAGTTGATTAGAATTCTCATAAATCACTGGTGGGTGTGTAAATTTTACAGCCACCCTGGAAAACTATAAATTTGAATATACCAACTAAAATTGAATATATGTGTTCTTTATATCAGGCAATTTTACTCTAAGATGTATACTCAATATGGACATGTCTATTAAAGCAATGAATATAAGAATATTCATGGTGGCACTTTTATAATATCTACAAACTGAAAAGATCCCAAATATCCATCAACAGTAAGTGAGGTATATAAACTGTAGTAAATTTATACAATCGATATGATAGAGCAATAAAAATGAACTCAACCACATGAATGAATCCTACATATGTCAAGTTAAAGAAGTAAACCCTAAAAACTACTTACAAGGAATACTTAACCACACAGTTAGAAGTAGAAAAGTCTTCTACTATAGGAATAAAGGAGGAGTAGTGTTTGAGAGGGTATATCAGCAGTGGTTTCAAGAGTTGGCAATTACTTCTCCTTTGACCTTGCTGATTGTTATATAGGCTCTGTTTTGTGGTAATTTACTTACCAGTACTTATATTTACGTTTTGTATACCTTTATATATTTGTAATACTCAATAACAAAAAGTAACAATTTTCAAGAAATAGAAATAGATGAATCCTTCTAAAACTATGAAATACATTTATCTCATTTGCCAAGCCAGCATACTTAATGAAAAGAAAGAAAAAAACAAAAAACAGAACATTTCCTATTAAGTCAGAAATAAGAAAAGTAGGACCCTAACACTATTTTTTATAAACTTTGCCGATGATGCTACACAATGCATTCAGACAGGAGAATGAAATCAGAAATTAAAAACAAATGTGGAAAGAAAGGAGTTAAAACTTCTATTATTTTCATAGACTCTATAATTGTATATGTGTGACATCTAAGAGAAAAACCTAAAAATTCAACAAACTAGTTACTAAGGTATTAAATTGACACAGACATTAATAGCTTTTCTATATACCATTTATAAGGCAAAATGAAAGAAAAGCTGCCATTTACCATAACAACAGCAACAAAAATCAAACTTGTAGAAATATAGCAAATAAGAAAAGTGAAATACATATTTATATATACGCACATACATGGAATGTTTTAAAGCACTATTAAAAGGCACAAAAGAATTTTTAAACAAACATAATAAATATAATATTTTGGATAAGAAGATTCACCATCATAAAGTTGTCAGTTTACCTTGTTATTTTATGTTTAATAAAATGTTATTTTTGTTCTTTTAACTCTATAATTCATAGGGGAAAATAGACTAATAAGAAAGACTTGGGAAACTCTCAAGTAGAAGAGAAAGAAGGAAGAGACTGCTCCTTCCAGATATTGGTATATATACTAAAGCCTCAAAATTAAAACACAGTGTGCAGTTTTATTTGTAAACAGAAAAGCCAATGCAAGAAAACAGAAATTACAAAAATAGACCAGAATATGTATGGGTATTTAATATACAAAACTGGCACCTCAAGTCAGGTAGGGAAATGTTGTAATTATCTAATAGTGTTGAGACAACTGGAATATCCAATTTTTAAAACTAATTTTGATCTATGTCTCACATTGCACAGAAGGATACATTCCAAATAGACTAAAGATTTAAGTGCAGAAACAATAAATCTTTTAAAATACTAGAATAAAACATGGAGAGATTCCTTTATAATTTCAGAGAGAGAGAGAGAAAGTCTTTCTAACTATGTCTCAACATCCAGGAAACATAACAATAAATTAATAAATTTACTGAGAGCATGATTCTCTGCAACAATTAGAAAAATGGATGTTACTAAAATCATATTTTAAACCCATCAGAAAACACATCTAGAAAGAGGACTAGATAAATTAAAATTCAACTTGTTAGAGGAAGTGTCAATAGTCAGCCACTTTCTTCATTAAGGACACTTATCACTTCTGAGCATGGACCCAGGATGAGGCATAACTTCATTAGAGGGACTCTACTGGGGAAAAGAGAGACAATGGGATTTGTGATGGTCGTGAAAGCTGGTGTGACAGACTGTTAACTAGAGGAGCTCTTTCTTCATGAGAAATTTGTTGAGATTTGGGGTAGAGCAGAAGGCTGGAGAGCTAGGTCTGAAGCACCTAGAAGGGCAGAGTATAATCTCTTGTGGTCTTGCGATGTTTAGCATTCAAAGTCCCACACAAAGAGGGGACCTGCTTCAAATACACAAATTCTCTCTCTCTAAGATGTGGGTCAGATTCTTAAGTATCATGGGTGGAAAATAAGGAAATAAGCACTGAACCTCCAAAGGGCAGAACTGAATATTCTGGCGACATTCACCCTGAAGAAGTCAGAAATGATCACACACAGCAATCAAAATCCCAGGAGGGCACAGCTGAGGAAAATGGACAAATCTGAGTAGACAGAATCTTACTAAAACTGCAACCCAACCCAAGCTCAATTCCTGATTGGTTAAGGTTACCAGTATATCATCTTACTTCCTAACAGAGACAGAAGAATCACTTTTTTGTGGAAAATAATATTACTGCATATATAGTAATAATCTTACACATGTATATTGCATAGAATTAAATATTAAAATAAATGTGAGGGACTTCCCTGGTGGCACAGTGGTTAAGAATTCATCTGCCAATGCAGGGGACACGGGTTCGAGCCCTGGTCCAGGAAGATCCCCCATGCCACGGAGTAACTAAGCCCATGCGCCACAACTACTGAGCCTGCGCTCTAGAGCCCACGTGCCACAACTACTGAAGCCCCCGCACCTAGAGCCCATGCTCCGCAACAATAGAAGCCACTGCAATGAGAAGCCCCTGCACTGCAACGAAGAGTAGCCCCTGCTCGCTGCAACTAGAGAAAGCCTGCATGCAGCAACGAAGACCCAATGCAGCCAAAAATAAATAGATAAGTAAATAAAGATAATAATAAAATAAAATAAACGTTGAGGCAGGAAAGTATGATTGATTATCAAGAGTAAAAGCAAACAATAGAAATAATCAATAACCATTTTCTTCTATACTTTTCCCAGCTAAAGACTCGGCCCAGCAGTGTTATGATACTGGCCCATTTCTGCCTGGTGAGGGATTCTTTTGTTGGACACTTATCTACTTGATAATTTACCATCACCATGACTGAAGTTTTCTCAGAATTTTGCTGCAATCTGAGGCTCATCCTACCTGATCGTATTAGTCTGCTCAGTCTGCTGTAACAGAATACCATAGTCCGGGCAGCTTAAACAACAGGAATTTATTTCTCACAATTCTGGAGGCTGAGAAATTAAAGATGAAGGTGCCAACCAATCTGGTGCCCTAGTGAGAGCCCTCTTCCTGTCTTGCAGATGGATGCCTTCTCACTGTATCCTCACATGATGGAGAGAAAAAGCTCTGATCTCTCTTCCCCTTCTTATAAAGACACAACTCCCATCATAGGGGCCACACCCTGATGACCTCATCTAAACCGAATGACCTCCTAAAGGCCCCACCTCCAAATGCCATCACGTTGAGTGTTAGGATTTCAACATTTGAATTTTGAGATGACACAGTTGAGTCCACAGCAGTGATCCTTCCCTTCTCCCTTTACAGGAGTCAGAGCATGATTAAGGCTCTACCTGTTTACCCCTGCTTCTTCACAAGTGTCTCCACCAATAAATATCTTATATGTTTCATTCTGTCTTGGCATCTATTTATCAGAGGATCCAAATGACACAGATAGTGTAATAAATGTTAAAGCTATCATATCACTGTGCTTCTTTGGAGCCCCAGATAAAGGGGCCAAGAATGCTGAGCTAATTTTAATGCTAGTTTACAAAAATGTCAAATGAACAAATCTGAGATATTTTTTAAAAAGACAATTAAGCTGGTCTAATATATAACATGTTTGCTATTTTGAATTATCAAGGCCATTGTTGCCCTCTTTAGCTTAGAAAACCTGGAAGCTTTCTGCAAGAGATATGAAGACCAGACTTTCAGAAATGAGTTGTTGAAGGTGAGCAAGGTAGTGAGCAGTCTACTCACATCATATTTGGAAGAATTCAATTCCCACTACAATATAATTGAAGAGCTCTAACCTTCCTGACTAAAATTCCCTTGGAGCTTAACTCCATAATGTTCTTTTTCTTCCGCCATCTGTTGATAGTGATATGCTACCAGTCTCTCAGGCTACCAGCCTGCAATCAGTGGTTGCTGCCTTACAGAACCATATGAAAACATTTCCAGAGACCCAGTCTTGGTCTCAGGAGATGACACGCACACAGGGCTGTAGACATGCCATAGATAAAGAACCTGTACAACTACTCTAGAGATCTTTGTCTACTATTTCTTCCCAATCATACTTCAACTATAGATATAGGGAAACAATCATCAGTTCAATAAGTAAGCTAACACACAGGTTCAGGTTGTCAATTCTGATACAAATCAGAAGTATACATTAAGCTTTACTAAAAAAATGTCAAAATACTGACTATGTACCGAGAGGCTCACACAAAGCAAAAAGAAACCTTGAATTTTCAAGGCAGATCCTCAGGTTTTTCCTTCCTGTGTCAGACATGTGTTTCAGATCCGGATAAAATGAGATCTCTAAGTGAGGTTCATGGAGTTTCTTAGACAGCAGGAAGCATTTAGAGAGCTGTAGGGCTCATACAACATTCTCCTTGGAGCCATGCCCCATGGTTGCTGCCTCCTGTTTACTAAAGATAATAAGTAGCCAGAGAGGTCCTGTTAAGAGTGTTTCCTACATAAATATCTTCCTCCTAGCAAATATCTTTGGTCAATTTACCTGAAGGTCCAGTTGATAAGGAGATTAGATTTGGTCACCTGCCTTCTTTGTCTCCTGGGAGCATGTCCTTGCCTGCCATCTTCCTAAGGGCATGAATGCACCAAGGTTAACTAGCTTGACACCATCCTCCTGGTGAGTAAAAGGTGTAAAAATGGGGGTAAAGAAAGAATTAAATACAAAGGAAATGGCTGATAGAGAATGAGAAATAGATCTTGAAGAGATATAAAGGAAAGAAGACTGAATTCATTGGCAATCAGAGGCAGAGTGGTCTATTCAAAAGATATAGAACCTGGAAAAAAAAAAAAGATATAGAACCTGGACTTCACACTTAGGATCTAGTTTCCATTTTATTGTGATTATTATTACCATTTACTTTTCTCATGTGGTTTAACCTCTCTGGGCTTAAGCGTCCTCAATAATAAAATGGTGATAATATGTTTCCACAAGAATGTTGTGAGGATTTAGATGAGGTGGTGCTTGGTACCTGGTTGGAACACATCAAATGTCAGACATTTTCTTATTTTGCTTTAAAAAACAAAAGATAATACTTTTTTGGAATTTTTTTCCCTTTTTAGTGGACATAACACAAATATCCCAAATATCTGCCACCTATTCTTGTATGCTTTACCTGTTCTCAAAACAGATGCTATATTCCTTTGGGGAAAATGTAATTGGTCTTACTGACTACAGAAATTTATAGACTAAAGAGGTCAGATGTCAATTCTATTGCAGAACATTTCTAAAAAACTTTGTTACGCTTATATGATGCTTTTAACTAATGCTACCTCTCTGGACACTAGGACAGCATCAGGAAAATCATAATTTATAAATTAGGGGCCAGGGGAAAGGCCAAATAATTAATCAGCTTTATTCCAGCTCTTGCCTCTCTCTTACAGGTAATAGACATATTTGTGTGACTTGATAGCACATGCTAGAGCTCTATCTAAGAAGGCTCCTTTCTCAGAATATGCAACTTTCCTGCTAAATCACATAGTCTCTTTTTGAATGAAATGAAATGAAAAAGAATCTCACTTGCTATCACTTATGGACAGAAGTCAGATGCTAATGTCACTCAGGGCATTGTGGCAAGGTCTCCAACCTGACAATTGTTTTTGTGCCTTAGGGAACAGCAAAAGGCAGTGCGTGAGCTTGTTATCAAATTATTGCTATTTTCCAAAGACATGCTTCCTAGGTTGGGTCACTTTGAAAAGCAAGTAGTCTCTCTAGGTATGTGGATTTTTATGTGCATACATATCTATTTTGAATCTTATAACATGGCTCGTCTAATTACATTTTGTATCAGGGTAGTAGGGATATCCTCATGAAGACAAGAGACTAACAGTGTACGCTGCATTGGCTCTCACCTAGGGTCTCCAAGATTTCCAGCAGAGATGTGCACCACGCTGTGATTCGCTTTGTCTAAAAAAAGAGTTTATATTTGGACTAGTTCTGCCACCAGTAATTTGGCACTAATTTTAATCTACAGTGGACTTGAAATTACTTCCTTGCCTTATTAGATTTTAAATCTTTTAAAAATGAAAATTATTTCATGGCAGAAACCTCACAAAAAATGAAAATCTTATAATTTCTTTTTTTGGTCAGAGTTCTTGCATACTCTACTGACTTCAAATATCGGTCTCCCATTAAGTAATGCCCTTCTGATGAGCATAGCATCAGACTATTGATTAACTGTGGTAACTGAATGCCATGATCAGGAAGTCATATTCTTCAGAAGAAATGAGACTAGAATGTGTTCACAACTCAGGGCCCTGGTTGGATCCCTATGCTTTTGTTTTGTTTTGTTTTTGTAAATTAATAGTCTTTATTTTTTGAGGAGTTTTAGTTTTACAGAAAATTGAACAAATAGTCTGAAGAGTTCCCATATACCCCTTCTTCTCCCTCTCACATTCTCCCTTATTAATACCTAATTCATAATTAGTGTTAAGTCCTTTATCAAATATACGTTTTGCAAATATTTTCCCCCAGTCTTTGGCTTGTCTTTTTATTCTCAGAACCATGTCTTTCACAGAGCAGAAGTTTTAATTTTACTGATGTGTAACTTTTAATTATTTTATTCATGGATCATGCTTTAGGTATTGTATCTAAAAAGTCATTACCTTTTCAAAGTTTTATAGTTTTGTGTTTTATATCTAGTACTATGATCGATTTTGAGTCAATTTTTGGGAAGGGTAAAAGGTCTGTGTCTAGATTTTTTTTTTTTTTTTGCATGAGCATGTCCAGTTGTTCCAGCAATACTTGTTAAAAAAGACTATCCTTTTTTCATTGAATTGTCTCTGCTTCTGTGAAAAAGATCAATTGACTATATTTGTGTGGGCCTATTTCTGAGCTCTCTATTCTGTTCCACTGATCTGTTTATTCTTTCTCAATACCACATTATCTTGATTACTATATCTTTATAAGTAAACCTTGGAACCACGTAGTGTCAGTTTTCTAACTTTGTTGTTCTTCTTCTATATCATTTTAGCAATTTGGGGTCTTTTGTCTTTTACACACAAACTTTAGAATTAGTTTGTCAATGTCCACAAAGTAATTTGGTGAGATTTTTAGTAGGATTACATTGCATCAATAAAACAAGTTGGGAATAACTGACATCTTGACAATATTAAGCCTTTCTATACATGAACATGGGATATCTCTTCATTTATTTAATTCTTCTTTGATTTCTCTCATCAGTTTTATAGTTTTCCTCATGTACATATTTTGTTAGATTAATGCCTAAGTATTTCATTTTTGGGTGTATGCTAATGTAAATGGTAATGTGGTTTTAATTTAATTGGTGGTATATAGGAAATCAATTGACTTCTGTATATTAACCTTGTATCCTGAAACATTGCTATATTTGCATACTAGTTCTTGGAGATATTTGTCAATTTTTTTTTCAGATTTTCTACCTAGACAATCATGTTATTTGTGAACAAAGGCAGTTTTATTTATTTCTTCTGAACCTGTATGCCTTTTATTTAGTTTTCTTCTCTTACTGCATAAACTAGGATATCCAGTAAAATGTGGAATAAGAACATGAAAGGGGACATCCTTGCCTTGTTCCCAATCCTAGGGAGAAAGCAACTGTTTTGCCAAAAGTCCATATTCTATTATAAAATTGTGAAAGCTATGGTTATCTCTACCTGACATTCACTAACCTTCATGGAGAAACGCTATGCACAGCAGTGTGCTAGAACCCTTTTTCCACCTCCCAGCCCCCATCGAAAATCAGGTTGAACATCTACTAAAGGAAACCATAAACAAAACAAAAAGCCCTCGGAATGGGAGAAAATACTGCAAACAAAGCAACCGACAAGGGGTTAATCTCCAAAATTCACATTCAGCTCAATATCCAAAAAACAAACAACTTAATCAAAAAATGGGCAGATCTAAATAGACATTTCTCTAAAGAAGACATACAGATAACCAAAAAGCACATGAAAAGATGTTCAACATCACTAATTATTAGAGAAACTCAAATCAAAGCTATAATGAGGTATCACCTCACACCAGACAGAATGGCCATCATCAAAAAGTCTACAGACAATAAATGCTGGAGAGGGTGTGGAGAAAAGGGAACCCTCCTAAACTGTTGGTGGTAATGTAATAGGTACAGCCACTATGGAGAACAGTATGGAGGTTCCTTAAAAAACTAAAAATAGAACTACCATATGACCCAGCAATCCCACTCCTAGGTATATACCCAGAGAAAACCACAATTTGAAAAGATACATGCACCCCAATGTTCATTGCAACACTATTTACAACAGCTAGAACATGGAAGCAACCTAAATGTCCATCGACAGAGGAATGGATAAAGAAGATGTGGTATGTATATATACAATGGAATATTACTCAGTCATAAAAAAGAACAAAATAATGCCATTTGTAGCAATATGGATGGACCTAGAGATTGTCATACTGAGTGAAATAATTCAGACCCAGAAGACAAATATCATATGATATCACTTATATGTGGAATTTTAAAAAGGGTACAAATGAACTTGTTTACAAAACAGAAGTAGAGGCACAGATATAGAAAACAAACTTATCATTACCAGTGGATAAGGCAGGGGAGGAATAAATTGGGAGATTGGCATTGACATATACACACTACTATACATAAAATAGATAACTAATAAGAACCTGCAGTAAAACACAGGGAACTCTACTCAATACTCTGTAATGGCCTATATGGGAAAAGAATCTAAATAAGAGATTAGATGTATGTATATGTATGGCTGATTCACTTTGCTGTACACCTGAAAATAACACAACGTTGTAAATCAACTATACTCCAATAAAAATTTTTTTAAAAAAGAACAGAGTTCATGGTTCACTTGGAGTTCCAAGTCTACTGGAGTGGCAAACTTTTACACAAATAAGTATGGGGCAGGTTATCCTGATAGTATAAGCAAAGAACAACTAAGGCTGAGAGAATTTACAATTATATGATTAGAGTGATACAATGCAAATGCATACTATTTGATAGTAGAAGCCATACTCTATGTCCAATAAGGGGCACAAAATAAAGTCTATAGGGGAGTTACCGTTTGGTGTAAGACAGTGAATATTTTTAAATGTTGCATTTCCTGTTTCAGGTTCTAAGAAAAAAGAAATGCAATGAACAAAAAGGATTGCAGGAAATGAAGGCATGAGCTTCTAGATATTTACAGACATCAGAATGTCTTTAAGGTGTTTGCAAGGCAAACTTCAGAAGCAATAAATTTTATTTTAATTACTTATTTTGTTATTATTTATCTTTTTAAATTCAGATGACAATTATCTATCTAGTTTTTCAACAGATTAATAAGTATCCAGTTTTTAACAGGCTCATTTATTTCTCTAAGGATTCCAGTCTTATTGAAAGAGTCACCTGTTGGTATAGATCCATAAAATCATTAACCAACATTACAGGCTTATAATTAGTACTTGTAAAATTGTACCAGTATTACCAAGATCCTGAAGATTTCTGCAAGAAGTAATTTTTCTCCTTATTTAATTCAAAACCAAAACTTTTCCTGACACCAGGTAAGTCATCTAGTGAAAATTCAGACACAAGGCAGAAAAGCACACCTCACCATCATTTCTTTGCCTCGTTTGGGGCAATTGATCAGTATGTTTACAGTCTCTGACAAAAAACTACTCTCCTACTATGTCCTAGATATAAGTGAGTATTTATCAAATATCACTGGGTTGTATTTATTAATACAGAAAATAGTCCCTCTTCTTCCTTGCTCATCTAAGAATGAGTTACTATGGGAACAATGGTAGATCTGTGAATAGTCTAGTAAAAATATTCCACTTAACAGGGATTCCTAGCACTTTATTCCTAAGAAAAAGTTTGCTTAGAAACCTGACATTTTCAAAAACCAAACATTTAAAAAGTCATTTAAAAGCTGTGCTTTTAAAAATACTTCTCAACATTAAAAAAAAAAAAAAGCTCTGATTAGGAAGCTTACAAAATTCTGATTGATATACAGCATACTCATTTAGATATTCTGGCCCATATTTAATTTGGCAGGAGTATAAAATGAATTATCTATGGAGAATCTGTAAAGATGGATGCAATTATGAATAATTTTTTTCAGAATTAGCAACTAACTGATACAAAAATGTATAAGCAGCACAGTAGTAGCTTTGTTTGTACATGTTAACAACTGGCTTGATCACAAGGGATACTCACCTCAAATATTTGAGGCCTCTGTCTACATCTAGACAAGTGTTATCTAGGGCCTCTTTCATCTGTAACATTCTATTTTCTAACAAGTCCCTTTTCCTCCCATAGAGAACACAGACTACCTAGAATAATTAACCTACAGAGCTACTTAGCAGCAACAGTACACTTCACGATATGTTGTTCCCAAAAGATCGCATTTCCCAAATAGTCAGGAATGAACAGCTGATTCAAGTAATTAAAAATTATATTTAAATGACATCAAGCAAATGGTTTTCATTAATATACATCCCAACAATAATTTTGGTATTTTGTGTCATCATTGACAAATATTACAGTTACAGAAGAGTATCAGACTCCATTAAGTTTCAACATCTGTGTTCCTTTTCACAGTGTGGATGTCAATTTGGTTAGTGAATGCTATGAAAAATTCCCTTTTACTCACTGCTGAATCTCAAGTACCTGGCAGAGTACTTGACACATAGAATATATCAGTAAATATTCCCTAAATGGATAAATGAATAAATGTTCACATTAGGTAGAAGTAATTGAAGCAAAATAAATAAAAGAGAAGTAAAAAATTTTTAGTGCCCATTTATGTGATGCCAGATGTTACGCTTTACATCTCACCTATTCTCTGCAATAGTTGAAGAAATAGGACTTCGGGAAGAGTAAAATGAATTGCTTAATTGTTAACAGTCAGATTTCAACATTTCATTTTTAATAAAGCAGTGACAGAGAAAATTTCATTTTTATTTCTAATTCTTTCACCTTTAATTACTACTACATTTAGAAAAGTATCCTTACCTTGAATAAACTTATTTTCTTTCAATGACTATTAAAACCCTATTTATAACTACTGTCACCATTTCACTAATCTGTGCAGCATTTAAGTAACCAGAATCGATGATACATGCTTTGTCAGGAAAAGAAAGGAAAATGCCTCATGGATTTGCAAAGGTTGTAATCTTTACAGGTAATGATGACATATCAGAAAGCATTTGAGGAGTTGATAAAAAGAAACTTTTAATTATAATTATTGATTACCCTTTTCTGCTTCTCTTTCTAAGAATAAAAAAGGGAGAGTAAATGACAAAAGTTTTTTTTTTCTTGCCAGTAATCTCAACTAAAGATACATCTTCAAGTGTTGCTTTCCTAGAGTAATAACAAAACGAACTAAGGTGTTTTGATTCTTGAGCCCAGAGGGCTCCAGTGTGAAGTAAATTGATTTCTATTGTTTCTCCTACTGAGAATGTGTGTCTACAGTGCAGTTACTCTTACATGATTTTAATTAATGAGTATGAATCAAATGTATTCAGAGTTTACCCAAGAATAGTGAATTCTAGCAACATTTGCAAGGTATTTGAAATGATTCTTTACCTTGCTGCTGGTTCTAAAAAGCAAGTTCTGCCACCATTTTGGAGACCTGAGCAAAACATAGCACACAAACTGTTCTCCCAGATTTACAGAATAAGTGAGACTAACAGTGCTAGAGAATCAATTTTTTAATGGCCCAACATTGAGCTGGGATTTTCTCCAAGCCTGTATCACATGCTCCTCCAGCAGAACTTAAATTTGGTTCAATATTCTTACCTCTGGCTCTGACTTCATAAAAATAATACTGAGTTTTGGGAAATCCTGTGAAGGCTGACTAATCAAATATATTTAAATATTTTCTTAAAATATTTCATGTCTATTATGGCAAAAAAACATGGCACCTATCTTTCACCAGTTCATTTCAGTTCAGCAAACATCGTCTAGTACCTCTGCTAGGAAGGCAGGATTCAAAGACAAGGTACGGTCCCATTTCTTCCAAGAGCTTATGTTAGCTGTAATGCTACTCATTTTGTCAGCCCCTTACATTTTATTCATTAGGGAAAGCCAGTGACGTAGATTGATTGATAGATGTTTGTACTGCACTATTTTTTATTGAAATCAGCCTCACTGCATTTAAAGTGTAAGCTCCTTGCGGACTGTGTTTACTATTTTCTCCCCAGAGCCTAGCGAGGGCCTGACACATGGTAAGTTTTAACGCACATGAGTTGAACAAATGTCTTTGGTGGAATAAGAGAAGATTTTTTCCTCCAGGCGTTACCATTCCTGGAATGGAGAAACCAAAGCATTCATAAAATACATGTTTTTGCTTTCCCTTTGAGAATTTTAGTGTGTTCTTGAGCAACAATATAACTATTTAAAAAAATTATTTATTTGTGCAAGTTTGTTCTATTCCATTGTCTAAAATATTTTTGTTTGGTTTCTGTCCCCTTCAAACTGTTTGATGTGAATTGATGTGTATTGATCATCTACCCTAAGAGTTCTCACTGCTTAAGCATGTAGCAGATAGAAGAAGGATATAACTATATTGTCATGTTAGAATAGCTTTTAAAATGTCAATGAAAGGGTTCAAAAACAGAAACACTCAATAAAGTCTGTCTGGTCAGCATGATAAGCTATGACTTTATATTCCCAAGCACAAATTAAAACATTAATTCCAACAGCTTTGTTGCAACGGTAGTTTATCACAAATCCTCAGTGTTCAATTTTTCAGCATTTGTCAAATGTCCTGCCTATACACATCGTAATGATTCACTTTGAATATTCAAATGCTTGAGTTTTCTCTTGTATTTTATAATTAAAATAATAACAAAATTATTTTGGTTTCTGTTGGCAGTTTCCCTATAAACATGTGGTGTTTCTTTGGGGCTCTTTATACTTTAATGAGAGTACGGAATGGTCTTCTGTGAGCCTGTACCTACCAGTTATTACAGAGATAAAAAACATGAAACAGCATGTCTTTGCCACCTGTGAATTTAAAAAAAAAAATCTAAAAAACAAAATATCTTTTGGATGGATATATATCTTTTTATTCTGTTCAGTAGAAAATTTGGCTCTCTATATTGCTCAAGACAATCTTCACATGGGTTATATAACCTCCACTTAAAATTTACCAATAGCAATTCATTTGTTTAAAGCAAAAACAATTGCTTAAAAATAGGCAAAGCCATTTAAGTGGAATTTACTTATCTCAAGGGCAGTAGACTTACATCACTTATTCTAATGTTCTGAGTAGATTTGTAATTGCTCATGTTTGATGGCAACTTTCTTCAACTTTGCTATTTCTTGCCATCATTAGCTAATGGGATTTGGAATTCCAAGAAATGATGTTTGGGATATGAGTAGCAGACAGGCCACCTACCAAAAATCCCCTCTAATTCAGAGTATTTGACTTACTAACCAGGCTGAGTTGATCACATTTCAAATGTAGATTCAGAAACAATTTTGTTACGTATAAGTACATTATAAGGAGAAAATGAAAAACACAAAGTCTTACTAGAATCACCATAATAGATGGACTCTATTTCTAATTTTTTTTGAAAAACAGATTCAACCCCACTATTTTATTAGACAATCTAAATATTATTTTGCTTTATATTATGCTATTCAAACTATCAAATTACATAGTCCCCAACTTTTTGAAATAGTTTGTGTACATCTAGAAAATAAAACCAAAAAATGTTACTATATTTCCTTCTCTCTAAAGACATTTTGCAATAACAATAAATATTCTTACTCTGTAAATAAATCAATTCTTTCACAGATTTACTGGTTTGTGTGAGTTTAGTTCAGTGTAGCATATTTTTTCATTAGTTGTAAAGAGGGAGCCTTCCCCATCCCACCGAATAAACATATACATTGAGGTAAATAGTTCAGAAGACAAAGAGTGACTCTTGCCTGAACTATATAAGCTGGAGTCAGCTATGCTAGTCATAATAGTGAAGTGCTCAGAAAAGTCACCGAAGTAAAGCTGGTGAGTGAGAGGAAAAAAAAGATCCAGAGCCTATGATTCTTTAAATGACCATGCTAATGAGGTCAAGGAAATGAGTTTTATACTGACTCAGAGGGATGAGTTTTGTTTGCTCTTTTTCAGAAAGAACCGCAGAGGGCCGCCCAACTCAAGCCAACTCTTGCTAAGGAATGAATAACAAAGAGGAAAGAAAAAAGCAGAATAGATGCATACTTTTGAAATTATTTCTACTGTAAAAAACATCATCTCATGTAACCCTGCATTGATTCATGATGAGTGAGCATCTTTATCTTTTATGAAGAAGAACATTTTTAAAAGAAAAGTTGCCCTAATCTGGTTTGATAAGAAATTGTGTTGGTAAAATAATTCATTAGAAATAATGGTGCAAAGGACATTTTACTATTAAGTGAAAGACAATGGCCTTCGTACATGGGATGGAAAAACTGACACAAAGACATATCAAATTCCCCATTTTTACCAATGAAAGCATTGAATTAGATGATCACAAAGACTTCTTGTAACATTAAAATCCCATGAGGAATTATGTAAGTTATTAATGAAGCATAAGTGTGTAGCTCACAAAAGTTACAAAGATATAAATAACTTACAGTAACATCTGACTTTTCTTCTACATATATGATGGTATATAACATAGATGGTAGTATAACAAGAGGGTTTGCGGGAGGTTGAAAGAAATAATAATTGCAAAGGAGTTAAATGATTGAGAACTTACTGGTCACTCACTGAGGTCCCAGAATGAATTAAATCCATGCACGTAAAAATCCAATGATATAATTATGTGTTGCAATGAAAAGAATTGGCTGCAAAGGTAAAAAGAATCCAAGTGCTATGTGCCCTCAGCCAATTATATAACAGGCAGAAGCATCAACTGTTTTTTCCATGGTAGCTTTGTGAACATAGGTATCATGAACAATCACATATAGTTGCATTCTCATGCTCATGATAATCAGTGCTATTACTCACAGAAGCAGCTTCCCAGAGGAGGAAGAAGAATATAGAATCTTTAGGAACAATAAAAATATGTAGGAAGATTTGCTTTCAAAAAACATCCATTTCTACTTTTCTTTCCCTCTATTTCTCTCTCTCTCTCTCTCTCTCTCTCTCTCACACTTTCTCTCTGTCTGTACCATACTAGTGACTGCCAACTACATGCCAGGATGTGAGCTCTTTGGATGACCTACTTAAAGTCGGCTTACACTCCGTCAGTTCCAAATCAAAGACTCGTGAGGCTGAGCCAGGACTCCGGAGGTCGTTTATCTCAGACCCCTGCCTGGAGGAGTCACTGTTCTAACCCATCCTAGACTGAGGTTGAACAAGGAGTTGTTTCCAAAGGACCCCGGGGTGCTATAAAAGCTGTGTTGGTGACTCAGTTCTCTGCATTCTCCTTCGCAGTCAGGGCCCAATCAAATTGCCTGAGAGGTGGAAAGGCCACCGCACGTTTAGATGTTCTGCCTTTCAAATGTACTCGAAATGAGTTCCTCACAATGAGCAGCCATTTAAAACTTCCTAGGCTACCTGAAAGCTATAGCTTTAACCGTTCCTTTAAAGAACTGTCACTTGACGTATAAAGTCTTCTATCTTTTCCTTACATTGTCAGTTCACTTACTAATCTTCTGTTTTCTCTTCATGTTGGACATTTACTGGATGCCTGGACATAATGTAGTCATTTATTTCCCCTGGAGGTGAGGATTGCTGTGCATATGAGTGAGTTGTTTGTGAGTTTGTCATAAATAAAAGTCACAGAGGCAATAAAGTGTATTTTGTTTAAATATTTTAGGGAATTAAAAATAAAAAGACATTCTCTTTTCTCTGATTCATGAACAAGAGAAAGTGGGTCAGTTATTGGCAAGTGACATCTTCACTTGGTTGTCATCTATATTTGTGCTTGGAACCTTAAATTCGAATGACTCATGGTGACAAGAAGGTCATGGGTAGATTCTCCCTTTGGAATGTGCCTAAATTAGTGTGGTCCCAAGGCCGTAAGTTAATCATAGATTCCTTAGATATACTCCAGTCTCCTAGTAACCAGAAATTATGACATAACATTTTCTGAAGTATCTCATGAGAAACATCTCTGCACTGAGAAAAATGACCCTCTATCACAAACTGACATCTCCACGCTCAGGTATTCAAGTCACAGTCACTAGCAGATTCCACAGATCTCAAGAG
The DNA here is from genome assembly GCF_025265405.1 of Mesoplodon densirostris. Classification (NCBI taxonomy): domain Eukaryota; kingdom Metazoa; phylum Chordata; class Mammalia; order Artiodactyla; family Ziphiidae; genus Mesoplodon; species Mesoplodon densirostris. Next base: position 60,816,631 of record NC_082668.1, read on the forward strand.
GAGAAAGAGGAAGGCTCACTAATAATTCTGTATTGATCTAATCAGACTAATGACAAAATAATTAAAAGTACTTTCTTAAAGGGCAGTGGCTCCTTAATTGTTGCTCAATCCTCTCAATTCAGAGATAATGCCAAGGATGATATGTCTTAAACCAGATAGTTAGATTGTATGTGAGAGGTAATCTTCCAATTGTGTCTGTACTGCATTGAAATCCAGCATTCCTCTACTGGTAGGATGAAGGAAAATATGACTCCATGACAAACATTTGGTATCTGCTTAATACAGAAAGAGGAATCAGTAAAACGTGAATTTTTTGACGTTCTCCGGAACTCAGGCCTGAGTCCCTCCCTGTAAGGAAACACCAGGGACTCTTTCACATAAGAGAACACAGAGGAGCCATTTAACCAGACTTTCTGAAATGTGGGAGTTTATGCCTAGCCTGTTTACTTTCCATTTCTAAAGATCTTTGAAGACTTAGTACATTATAAAGGTAGCTTTTGAACAAGTGGTTAAAATGTGAAATAAATAGTGTTAACTCCCTAAAACATATATATATATATATATATATATATATATATATATATATATATATATATATATATGGTATCTTGTGTTACTTATCTTAGGAGTTAGCAAACTTTTTCTCTTTAAGGGGCCAAATTGTGAATCTTTTTGGCTTTGCAGGTTTCTGTCACTCAATTCTACTGTCGTAGTATGAAAGCTGCTGTAGACATTACATAAACTAATTGGCATGGCTGAATCTGGCTTACTGTAAGGCACATTTGGTTCATGGGTTGAAGTTTTCCAACCCTTTCCTTAGACCATAAAAATTGCAAGAAATATCAAAGATTTAAATGTAAAATAATAAAACCATAAAAGTACTAGAAGAAAACTTGAGAGAAAAATCTACTCTTGAAGTAAAATATATTTTTAAGTATCATCCTAAACTCAGATATCAAAAAGAAAAGAATAATAAACTTGACCACATAATATTAAAAGGAAAAAAAGTATGACAAAACACTAAAAAAAAAGAAAAAAAAATAACAAACTATAGAAAAATGTATTTGTAACTCATATCATAGACAATAGACTAATATATTTACTATATAAAAATTCCTTCTCTGAAAAGGGACAAAAGATGAGCAGATAGCACACAGAAAATAAGTATAAATGGATCTTAAACATATGACCCATATTTTCAGCCTTATTCACGGCAGGAAAATTTGAAGTTAAAATGACCATGAGTTATCATTTTTCATCTGTAAGATTGGCAAAGATCAAAATGTCTGATAATACATTACATTCAGGAGGGTGTGTAGAAACAGGACCTCTTAAACACTGGTGGTGTTGATGTAAATCAATTTATTTTCTATAGAGGACAATCAATATTTCAATTAAACTTATATGAAAGGTTTCAAAACAATGGACAGTTCATGTATATAGTTTTCCACTGACATTTTAAAACTTGTTTTGATTGAAGTTTAAAATGTATTTGATAAAAATCTAATAAAGCAATAAAAATCTTTACATGAATTAGTGCATAAAGCAACTGCAGGCAATCAACTCATTCTCATTTATTTTCTCATAAATCATTGCAGTTGCAAGCAGATAAAAATATTTAAAACACTGTCAAACCCATTATTTGGATGTCTTCCAAACTGCATTTTTTTTTTTTTTTTTTGTGGTACACGGGCCTTTCACTGTTGTGGCCTCTCCCATTGAGGAGCACAGGCTCCGGACACGCAGGCTCAGCGGCCACGGCTCACAGGCCCAGCCGCTCCGCGGCATGTGGGATCTTCCCAGACCGGGGCACAAACCCGTGTCCCCTGCATCAGCAGGCGGACTCTCAACCACTGCGCCACCAGGGAAGCCCCAAACTGCATTTTAAATGACAACTTTACAGAACTCTTTGACTTCATCTAAAGGCAGTGATATATAATCCCTATTTCATGCAGTGTCAGTTAATTCGTAAGGAATGTCTAATTTTCAAAGTATTTTTGACTATGAATGCTTCAGTGGCATGTTTCTACATTTGAAAATCTTGTGCCTTTCCACTTTTTTTCCCAACAATTCTCTAATTCTTGATAATCCTGCCCCTGACTCACTACCTATAAAAAGCCCCACATAAACACTTTTAACCACTTTTAACTTTTTTAACACTTTTAACCAGTTGTGATCGTACAGCCTTGCATGGCATTCTTTAGGAGAGTCTGTACACTTAGCTTTACCTTGCTATCATATTGTTGGATGAATCATGACGTAAATAAAAAGCTTTTCAGAATCTTTGTATACTGAAGACTGGAGAGGGTTGGATCTCCATGTAAAGCTTCTTGATTTCCATATTAAAAATGTGGGATCCTATCAGGCAATCAGGCTTCCATTGAAAGTTTTTAGCACTGAAAGTATCAGATAAGATATATGACTCAGAAACAACACAGACAGACATGTGGAAGCTGGATGTGATGCAGAGATTGCAGGCACAGAGTTCAATTAGAAGGCTATTACAGTAGCCCAAGTACAAGGAAAGAAGAGGATGACTGAAAACAGGAGTTATCAGGAAATTGTTAAATTAATTCATAAGGCCATGTGAGTGTATGGTAAGAGTATTTATGTGGGGTTTTATTTTTCCTACTCATTCTAATATCTGTTACAAAAGAGCATAGTTACTGCTGATAGATAACTGTATATAATTTCTGGAGAAAAGTTGTAAGCAAAGACACATTTCCCATCTAGTTTGTATAACACAGCTGTCACCTGCTTAGCACCAAGGCTCTTTTCTATGATACAAAATTGTAAACATTAACACCACATGCTTGTCTACAGATAGTACCATATGTCTGCTAATTTCCAGGTGACCTCATATTTCAGGTAGGTTTTAAAGTTTTATCATTTATACTTTCCCTACGAAAATCAGAGTTTTCACTCAATCTTTTAATGAAGGTGTTGCTACAAACTGCACAAATGCTACTGGAAGCATGTGGGACTTTTGCAGTCTTTGAGAATACACTGTTCTCAGCAAATAATGAAATAAAACCTTTCATCTGGATGAGATGTGTTGTGTGAATGCAGCTCTTTGGATAGCACATTGCTGGCAGTTTTCATTTCATTAATAAGAACAGACACCAGCAACCAGTCCACTTCTGTTCTTATATTTGCCTAAGTCAACCAGGCAGTTTAAACACAAGAAATGGTTAAGTTTTTTCCAACTCTATAAAACGTCCAGATTTACAAGAATTCCTAGAAATGGTGTATGCTTAGAGGGGTTAATGCAGAAGTAATTTAAACACTAGTTAGCAGATCTGCATTGATGATCCAAAAATTTCTGTAATTCTTTGCCTTAAATATAGTGTTCAGTCTGATCAATCGGACCTATCATTACAGAGAGGTTACAGGTCACACTCTGGGCTAAACTCCCAAGTTTGAATTTAACTTCATCACTTAAGATTTAGTTGACTGTGGACAAGTTATTTAACCTCAAAATGCCTCAATTTTTCATATGTAAATTGTGGGTGACAATATTACTTACTCCACATGGTGTTTTATGAATATTCAATGAGTAAATACATGTAAGGTGCTTAAATATGTCACTGCACGTAGTAAGCATTTAATAAATGTAGAATTATTGTTTTTAGTTCTTCCATATGGGGATAGAAATGGCTGAGGCCATTAGTTGGTTAGATTACTAACTTTTGAGGTGAATCTAAATCGCTTTCAGAAAAATGCCAGTTTCTGAAAATTTCTAATTCAAATCAGCTATGAAGTTGATCTTGTTAGGACATGTTGGTTAAATCTTCCCTCTAGGAATAGTAAAGGCAGTTTATAAGGCAAGGACCACCTTGGGGAGAAAAGGCATCTGCTTCAAAAAATGATGTCTATAACTTCTAAGATGTTTTTCATCCTATTTGACAAAAGCTTTCTCATACTTTCTTACATGAAGCCCAAAGAAGGAATTTTCCCTAAGTTCTGACTGTACTCAGCTGGTCATGCCACCAGCTCAAAGCAAAGGAGGATTCTGACTGCTCAGGAAAGAGCAGAAGACAAATTACAAAGAACGCAACTACCAGGATTAAATAGGGAGAGCAGAAACCAAATTATATTTTGGCCCTTTGCTTCACATAATTCACCATAATAAGAAGTTCATTCCTCTTTTGAAAAACTTTCGCAAATCTTGCCCTTCTCATTTGGTCAGAAGGGAAAAGAAACTTCTATTTCAATACCTTTTTTGTAGGTCAAACAGCACTATAAAGAATCTAAGCAAGTTTAGGAAATAATTTTAAAATGAACAGAAAAAAGAGGTCTCTGTGAAGAGCATCTATAGGAATCCCCAGAGGTCATTCAAGGGACTGCAGTTGACTGACACATTTTTTCTATAGAAGATTTCTCATTTCCCAAAAAGAATATTGGTATTCATTATTCTATGAACTCTGCTACCGTTCTGTCTTTGTGTGTCTTCAAGTACACACTCCTTTTGTGAGTTCCTGAGTTTTATAGTTAACTTCGAACAGCCATGCTAGTTGAGTGAGTAGAAGAGAATATGGAAAATGAATACCTTCAAATCTCATTTCAAATAATAAGGTAATCTTTCACTGTGAGCAGTCTGTGGCTAGCGCATGCAATAACTTCATGGGAACTAAAAATGGAAACTTTCCAGGCAGGTGTAGTCCTGCATCAAGACAAATGGAAGAGTGAGAAGAACTACCACTCGCCTCTTGAATGACCTTGCACAGTGCACAATCTATAAAACCACATGCGGTAGCTTGAACTTGGAATTAAAAAATTTTACTTGACAACTCTACATTGTAAATTGACAGTTGGGGCAAAAAATGTACTCATTAGCATTTTAATTCAATCAACTAAATCAAAAATATTTAAAATATTAGCACTTTAATCAACTAAATCAAAAATATTTAAAATAACTGAATGATATAGCATCTATAATCCTACCATCTTCTCACAACTGTATCTGTTTTGTATATTACACATTTATTTTGTATTTTGATTTCCACCAAAGTACATATATTTGTTTTATTTTCCTCAATTTTATCCACATCTATGGGCATGTTTCATACAACCTTTTAAATTATCCTTTTGATTCATTAGTAACATTTCATTATAAGTACATAATTTGTGGTATTTTATGATTTGATTCTTTCTTAGTTTTCATAATCTTATTTCTCAACAATCGCCTTTTACATTGTGCTCTCAAATTGTTGGTATTTCAGTACAATTATCAAGATTTATCTCTACAAAATACTACATGTGTTATTCTCTGTCTCATTCTGTCCTTCTGATGCTCATATTTTTCTACCTAATCCTTTTTGTCCACCATGTCTTAGCTTACAGGGTATTTCCTTTGGTGACACTGTCAGTTCCTTAGTAGCCAAATCCTACTTGATCTTATTTAAGGGTGAAGTTCCTTGAATTCAGAAGGGATGTGGCCCCTCCACTAGTACCGGAGTATGAATCATTATGAAATTAAGTTAATCATTAAAATCCCATTTCCTTATGCCAGAACCTCACTTTATCATCCTCTCACTAATGAGACCTTTAACATCATTCCGGCAAATGCACTAGTGTATTCCCCTGATGAAAAGACAGAACTTCCTGAAGAGGAAATCTATGGTCCCACTCCATTCTTTTTTTTCTTGATTGTTATGGCTTTGACCTGCAGCAACCATCCTTACCAGGATTGAAAAGCCAGCATGCTGAAGATGGCAGAGTAGAAAACAGAATGACATATTTTATGATATCACTGGTTCTTGACGGTATCACTGAGCTTTTGCTCCAAATCTGGTATTGCCTACCTCTTGTCTTATCTTACTATTGATAATTTTTATTTTAAATCTTTGTTTTATCTAATGACTAAATATTTTTATTTGTAAAATCACTGATATTTTTTATAGTCAATTTTATTCTAATGTGTTCACTTCATTTGAATAACCTACTCTGGACTCCCAGGCCTGGGTACTACTCTTACTTGATTCAATGGCAGAAGGTTTATTCTTTATCAAGGAAGTTATCTTAGAATATTAAAATTGTCTATTCATCAAAATGAATAACAGACTATTTCCTATGTTAGTGTTATAGTATAGGGAGTACGTCTTCTACCTTTTTCAATATTCTACCCTTGAGCATCTAACCCAGTGCCCAAGCCATAATAAATATGAAATTATATATTGATGAGAAAAAAGGTTGAATTACTTGGTCATTGTCTTTCTTTTTTTATTGTTAGAAATTATTTTATAATAATGTTTATATGCCTACCACCCTAGAAACACACTTGGGGCAGAATATAGGACTGGGAGGAAGGTTCCAAATACAAAGCTTCCATATCTGAAGGGATATCTTACACTCCTGGCACTGAAGTGTAACAAAATGTGAATGATGTATGGCCCAACAAGGATGTTCACTTAGCTTTGGTGTCTAGAGATTTTATCCAGGCTTCTTTAGGCAGGTATGGTTGATCGAGTTGCTGCCCACATGGCTGAACTAAATCTCTAGATGCAACTCCTGGACATCAGGCTGATTTCAAGTGGCCCCACATCCCAACTTTTTAATTACCTGGTTGGTATTTGTGGAGTGGCCAATCCTTACAGTGGGCTATTTCTTTAGCCTAAGCTATCAGGTGGGTTCTGAGGAGCCTACCATGTGTCATCTTGGTAGCACAAGCTATTAGGTTTGGTTCCACAGACCCACCATGACTGACACAGACATTCCATTCACTCAGGAAATGTCAAAGGTTTAGAAGTTACTTCCCAGGAGCCAGGACTAAGGCCAGACGAGTTAATTCTTCACTAGACATCTAATTATCTCTTTTTCTTTCTTTTCTATTTTTAACATATATTGAGCTCTTATAAGTTACAATTTCTCACTCTGATAGTGAGAGAGAAACACTGAATGACTTGTCAAAAAGAGCATTCAGAAAGAGCAATAGAAGAAGTAGGAAACCTGGATTACCTACAGATTAGATCATGAGCCTGTAACCATTTCTTTCTGTCTAGTGACATGTTCAATTAATAGACCTCCTGTCCATGCCCAGCATCATTGAATATACCTGTGGGTGAGAAAACAGCTTAGCAATATTGAAAGAGGGGATATATGCTCTTTGTGGCCAAGACATTACAATGCAGGAAGTGCTTCTCGCCTTATCCTCACAGCTTGACGCAGAACACAGAATTGGGGTCCAGAACTGTTAGCATCTCTTTCCAGCTGGCATAAAGTTTGAAAGTACATCAGTCTGGTGTGGGCTGATCCAACCATGCTAATGCCTCGCCATTGGGACAGAAATAAGGACATTAAATCTGGATACCCTAAGATGGCATCAAGAGAAAGGTCAGCCATCTGGCTGCTACATCAGGTCCTAGTAGTTTTAATTGACACTTCTTTCTGTCCTATCTGTTTTTCTATTTATGAGCCCATGACTGGCATTTCAACTGGTATAATGTTGACTAAATGTCTGAGAGCTCACTGTCCCAAGAGCTGGAAAGGGGATTTACAAATGCTTAGTTCTTTACAGAGGTATATTTTGTTTCTCATTAGCACATTTAATTTATAGTCAACACTCCTCACATGTCTGAATAATAGAGAAAACAGATTTTATATTATCTAAAAGATTAAAAGGAATGGTATGAAAAAGTGGTAAAGACTATGGACTTGTTGTCAGAAGAACTAGTTTATAATTATTTCTCTGAACACCTTTAATTCCTAGATTTATCAGCTATAAAATAATAATAAGAATGGGCTATACCTCAACATACAGCCATAAGAAGTGTTAGATAATACAGCTGGTTCCAGGGCTGATGCTGGCTTACTGATGGTGGGCTTGGTCCTGCCACAGTAGGCTGTGGGGCTGCTGTTGTCCTGGAGCTGGTGTCCATGCAGCTGTGAGGCTATAGCAGGCTCGCTGGTGGGCACGGCTGGGGCCCTGGGGATTCTGGAGCTGCTGCTTGTCCCTGATGGGCTAAGGTAGGTCCTGAGATCTCCAGCTGCAGGGCCCTGGGTGTCTGGGGTCTTGTGCCTGCACACTGGTGTGTGAGGCCAGGTCCTGGTCTCTCTGGTGGGTGGCGCCATGTCCAGGGGTGGCTGTGGGCTCAGAGGGTCATAAGGCAGCCTGTGTGCTGGTGGGGGGGGGGGGGCTATGTACCTGCACAGTCAGTCACTTGGCCTCAGCTCCCAAAATAGCAACTTCCAGTGTCTTTGTCCCCAGAGTGAGCTCCAGTTGCTTCCTGTCTCTCCCGGAGACTCGCCAAGATCAACAGGTAGGTCTGACCCAGGCTCCTTTCAAATTATTGCTTCTGTCCTGTATCCCTGAGCATATGAAATTTTGTGTGCACCCTTTAAGAGTGGAGTCTCTATTTCCCACAGTCCTCTGGGACTCCCAAAAGTAAGCCCCGCTGACCTTCAAAGACAAACATTCTGGGGGCTCATCTTCCTGATGTAGGTCCCCCAAGCTGGGGACCATGATGTGGGCTTCAGATGCCTTGATCCTTGGGGAGAACCTCTGCAATTGTAATTATTTTCCATTTGTGGGTCACCCACTGGGGGTATGGGACTTGACTATATTGTGACTCCACCCCTCCTACTCATCGTGTTGTGGTTCCTTCTTTATATCTTTGGTTGTAGAAGGTTTTTTCTGGTAGGTTCTAGTCTTTTTCATTGATAGTTTTTCTGTAAATAGTTGTAATTTTGATGTGCCCATGAGAGGAGGTGAGCTCAGGGTCTTTCTACTCTACCATCTTGGAACTAATCCCCCATCTTGGATATTCTTGAGCTTCAGTATTTCATAAATATTTTACAAAATCTTGCTAGGATATTGACTAGAGTCTTATTGAATCTGGAGAGTAATCATTTCTGTAGACTCTTGCCATTCATGATCATTGCATACCTCTAAATTTAGTTATACTATTATGATTTCCACAGAGTTTTACTTTTTTTTTTATCATAAAGATCTTGTAGGATTTTGTTGTGGTGGTGGTTGTTGTTGTTACATTTATACCTAGTATCATATAATGTTTGTTATATTATAAATGGTATTATTTAAATACAATTTTTAAAAATCATTCATTTACTAATGTGAAGGCAAGGGAGGTATGCCACTCAGATATACCTTCAGGAATGAACCTGTTGCATACAGTTTAGTCAGATAACAGCCTTGAGTTGTTGCACCTTTGGGATCCATTTCAGTATTTGAGGGAAATACACACTTTTCCCAGACAGGTCCCAGCCAAAGACTAAATATGGTAAGTATTTTAAGGCATGGTGTCCACTGCCCTTGAACTCCCTGTTGGGCTGCCTACAGGTTTTTTTCAGAGTTGCCTCACAGTTTAAAGGCTCACACTTCCTATTTATTTAAATTTTTGAAGAAATAATGTATTTCTTAAAAAATAGGGTTTAATTAAAATATTAACGTAAATTCATAATCTGAGACATTCCCATTCCACTACTTAAATAATCTGTAACCTGTTTGTCACTACCTTCTATCATCAGAATGCGTGATATGATATCATGCTAGTTTTCACCAGAGGAAATGAAGCTTCTATGAACCATGGTCAAAAGCATCTGATGACATCACTGATGACATCTCAAGCCCACCTTGCCTTCCCCAACTCAGAACACATTTTTATATCCAATTGGAACAAACATATTCCGCCAAAAAACTTGAGTTCATGTTGTTACTAAGACATAGAGAATTTACAAGAAAATGTGTGAGTGATCATTGAAATGCACTCATAAATTTTCATACTGTCAAACAGGTTAATTAAGCCAGGGGATAAGAATGCTGAACCAAAAATTCAGTTTACATCTAGGTTACTGATGCAAGCATGTGTTACCACATATGGCTTTAAATATTTCAAGACAGTTGGTTTGATATTTACACCCTACAGTGTGTGAATCTTCTATATGGTGGTTTTATATTATGCATAGTATTTGAGTTATATGGTAAGAGACTGGTAGAAGTTTTCATTTCAAATGCTGGTAGATGAATTCATGTAAACACACACACACACACACACACAAGCTTTAAAAGTTAGCATAGGTCTTTGAGACCAAGAAAATAGCCCTGGCTATCAGTCTAAGTAGATATTGAAGAGATGTTTCAGCAAAATATAGAACCATTTCTCTTAGGCTATTTTATTTAAAGGATACAATTTCAACTCTGCTCCCATACTTGTCTTCCATGTTAATGGCAACAAGTAATTCAAGATTTAGCCTGTTGCCTAAAGACTATCTTCCAATATATAATTTCATCATTCTCTTCTTACTTTCCATATATTGAAGAAGCAAATATAATTAATATGACTCTTGTTTAGATTATCCAATGAGTAAGAGGCTCCAGTCTGAGAGAGAGGTCTACAGAAATGGTAAAAGAATAAAAAAGATGGGGTTGCTTGGTCAGGACCTATAGATAAATGCAGCACCCCACCAACAGAATAACATTTTCTATTTCTTTTCTTGGTTACAGTATGCCTCTGCGACCAGAAGCCTGACAGTCCTTGACCATGCAGAAATGGCAAGGAAAGTATGGTGCTGTTTTAAAGGGCTTTTCAATTTTAAGGGGACTTTTCAATTTGCAGAAACATGACCGAAGGAGTTTTAAAAAGCAATGTCTTAAGGATTTAATACAAAATTCATCCCAAAATCTTGCAGATGTGTTTTGAATACTCATCATTCAAATGCTCAAAAATGGATTTTTTTTTGGTAAAATGCCCAGACAAAATGCAAGCACCCATTCCTCTTCGTGCTTAGTTATTGTGGATGTTTGTAAGCAGGAATTCTTAAAAATAAGAGATATGGGGAAGTGCCTCAGCAGATAATATATATCATATACATCATGAGAGATATAGACTAGATAAATAGATTGATAGATATATACATACATACATACATATAGAAAGATAGATTTCTGTTTTTTCACTGATAAATGTAATTCAACTCACCAACACCTCTTGGGAAGCAAAAATCAGACATCTCAGTTTACCATAATGTTGACCACTCTTCCGTGTTGCTAGCAACTGCAGAAATTGTACCATATGTTCAACAGTGAGTAAATGACCAGGAGGCAGTCACTCTTTCTGCAGAAACTCACATGAACAAACTGACTGGAGTTATCTCTACAGAGATATGGATTGACATTGCAAGCATCAAGACAAATTGCAAATTTTATACCACCTGCAAAGTAATACCTCCTAATGCCCTTTTTCTATATTAACAGAAGAAGTAGATCTTGGGAGGAACAGAATGCTTTGCCTAACAAATAGGACATTCCTACTGCAACCAATACCCCTTCACTTAATGGTAATAATTCACCTCTGGTGTAAGTGACAGTAGTTGAGATTATTGTGTTTGTGTTTAGCAAATCCATAAAGAAGAAAATTTAACCTAAATAGGAAATGGGGCCAAGGTATAATTAAAATAAAATCTTTTAACAGATGGGCAGGAAGTAGAAGAAAAGGACAGTGCTTTCACATGTAGTCTCCTTTATTTTGCCCCCGAATAAATATAAATGGTAAGAGAAATTGAGTTTAAACCTATATGAATAATAAAAGGGAAAGGAAAAGGAAATTTCCACTCAGGTTAATCATTGCCAGATGCTCCTATTTGTAAGTGGTATGGCCCAGTGCTACAGAATTTGCTACTGTAGTCTGACTGATGTTTTAGTGGTTTACATAAAACTTATTAGTTAATTCAGGATATATGTGAGATGTTAACTTCTTTTCCCAATCTGTTTTGACATTAAATTCCCATTCTTGGTAATATATTATGAATGCCTTTGGAAATAGCAGTGATTTAATTAATTTTTGTGTGATATATGATTAAGATCTAACTTTAAGCAAAACATTTTATATTTCTATTTTTGAACATTAATGAAATAAAATCTTTAATATGCTTATTTTTCCTAGGCGCATTTTCACTTTTTTCTCCATTAACGTGATGTATAGTGTTTACCTTAAATTAATATGTAGTAGAAAAACATACTATATTCCCAATTACGCTTCTAATGGCACATATAATTTTTTTTGCTTTGGACCTATTGTATGTTAAAAAGGTAGGGTATAATTTAACTATGCTAAAATTATAATACTGACAAAAAAGTTTCAAATAATCTTTGAAATTCCCTCACTTTACACTTAAAAAAATCAGCTGTTTATCTGAATATATTGTACATTTTTCTAGATAAAATTATAGAGATGACTGCAAACTATAATTTGTAATCACAGCTCCATAAATAGTTCTTTATACATGTACATTGGCTTATTTCCAACACATGAAAAAATGTTTATTATTACTACTATAATATTATGCTCACATCTAATGCCACTTTCTTCACTTGTGTAGTGGGCCCTGTTCTCTTTTGCTTAACCCAACTTCATTCCTCCAGAAATCCTTCCTTCTTTTCTTTAACTGAAATATAATTGACTTTTAACATTATATTAGTTTCAGATTATGACACAGTAATTTGATCTTTGTTATAGACTATACTCAAAGTTATTATAAAATATTGGCTATATTCCCTGTGCTGTATATCACATCCTTGTAACATATATTTTATATGTTTGTGCCTCTTAATCCCCTTCACCCATTTTACCTTTCCCCCGATCCCTCTCCCCTCTGACAACCAAGTGTCAATTCTCTGTATCTGTTTCTGTTCTGTTCTATTTCTTTGTTTTGTTTTATTCCTTAGATTCTATATGTAAGCGAAAACATACAGTATTTGTCTTTCTCTGTCTGACTTTTTTACTAATCGTAATACCCTCTAGGTCCATCCATGTTGTTGAAAATGACAGAATTTCATTCTTTTTTATAGCTGAGTAATATTGTGTTGTATACATACACAACACATCTTTATCCATTCATCTGTTGATGGACACTTTCCTACTTTCCTATTATTCTGCTCCTTTTTATAGCAAAATATCTAGCAAGAGATGTTTTTTATTTTCTCTCCTCACGTTTTCTATCTCATCACCCTATTAAAAATACTGTCATCAATATCACCATCAAAGTAACTGAAGTCAATTTACTTGATCTGTAAGGAAGCAGGTGAAGTAGTTGCCCACACTCTTCTCTTTTATATACTTTCTCACACTTCTACCAAGACTCTATTTTTCCTGGTATTTACCCTACCTCAATTGTCATTTTATCTCAATCTTCTTTTCTGGTTCTTCCTCTTCTCACCAGTCTCTGAATTGGAGTGTTCCAAGTCCCAGTCTTTGGTCTTCTCTTCTTCTTTATCTATACTTATTGTCTTGGGAGATCTCACCTATTCTCATAACTTTAAAAATAAGTGTATGCCCAGGGCTTCCCTGGTGGCGCAGTGGTTGAGAGTCCTCCTGCCAATGCAGGGGACACAGGCTCGTGCCCCGGTTCGGGAAGATCCCACATGCCGCGGAGCGGCTAGGCCCGTGAGCCATGGCCGCTGAGCCTGCGTGTCTGGAGCCTGTGCTCCGCAACAGGAGAGGCCACAACAGTGAGAGGCCCGCGTACAGCCAAAAAAAAAAAAAGAAAAAAAAAAGTGTATGCCAGAGACTTCTAAAATTACATCTCCCATCCATAGTGCTACATTAGATTGCAGACCTATAAATCTTGTCGTCTACTGATATCTCCACTGGATGTCCAACTGACATCTCAAACTCAACATATTTTTTTAAATGAATTCTCAGTTATCTCCTCCCAAATCTGCTCCAGTTATAGGCCCTGCCTCACCATTTTTCCAGTAATTTTGCCAACATATGTGGAATCATCCTTGAATCCTCATTTTCTCTCCCAACCTACAACCAATCTGTGAAGAAATTTGTTGTTCCTATCTTCAAAATATATCTAAAATTCAAACACTTCTCACCACCTCCACCGCTACTGAAGCCGAGCAGGACCCTGTGGGGCTCCTGGGCATAGAAGCCTTTCTGTCCCATGTTTCTTGTAGGCAAAACTCCAGCCGCCATGACCTTCCCTGAGTTCCAAAGTGCAGACTCAGTTGCTAATCAAGGGAGGGGCAGGCAAGAAACCACATGAGGCAAGATTAAAGGGACCAGAAAAGCTCATCAAGATTAGGAGATCGACCACCTGAGGGGAAATGAAAGGAGATCAGGCCCTGCACACACCCAGTTTTATCAGCAACCCCACCTTTGAACCATTGCTATAAAACTCTTCATCAAATCCTCCTGGGTTAGGACACATAGTTTTTAAGGGCAGGAGCCCTCTCTGTCCCCCTTTGCTTGGCAAAGCAATAAAGCTGTTCTTTTTTACCTCACCCCAAAACTCTGTCTCTGAGATTTGATTCAGCACCCTTGCACAGAGGCTGAGCTTTCAGATCTCCCACAAAAATTTTTCCCAGGATTACAACAATAGCCTCCCAACTGACTTCTTTACATAGGAATTTGTCCATTAGAATATAATCTCAACACCAGAGTCTGATAGGAAATACTCCCCAAATTAGCTCCTGTTGGGGCAAGGGATGGTGAGGGGCAAAGCATCTTTGGGCAAGGGAGAAGGTGGGCTGTGACACAGTCTTGAAAAAGGTCACTCAATTCCATAAGAATCTCTATAACTACAATGGCCTAAGTTGTCCCAAGGTGGTGAGGAGTGGCAGGGCCTTTATTTTCCCATCAACCATTCACTGAGTGTAGGCTTCCCCCAGAGACAGAGTGAGACTATGGCTGAGTAGATTTCCTTCAATTGAGGGCAAATACAGGAAAGCTTGGCAGCTGAAAGCTATCAGGCAGCAGCACTACCAGCAACTGTAGACTAAGTCCTCCAGTTCTGAAGGGGCATGTGCTTAGGAACATCACTGTATCCACTACACAGCCAGTTGAAAATCATTGGTCTTAAGAAAACTATTAAGAGAGTAAGTAGGTGGAATCTGTCTAAACTCTAATTTGAGAAAAGAATATTGCTAGGATAGCTGTCTGACAAAATATAAATTCCATCCCTTCCTTATGAACTTCAACTACACTGTTTACAAAAATTGTGAATTCTAAGGTACTTTCAAGCGGGATATGGGATTAATGATTCAAGATAGCCTAGGTCTCTTAAGGTACCAACTATGTGATGTGAATTTAAACACTTCAGTGGTTTCAGGAAGGTTCCCTTATTACCAGATATCTTTCTACATTGCTTCTTTCTGCATGAAATCAGTTCCAAAAGTAGTCATTAATCCCTTTAGCCTATATTTTCCTTTGTTTAAAAACACACACACCCTAAAAAAGAAAACTCATTGAAACTTTTTGGTTAACTCACTTCTTCTAAACCATCAACATTCAATAAAGACTACTGACTCTTTATGTACCAGATGCTGTGAGAGAGTGTGAGCTTACTGAGGTAAATAACGTACTAAACACATATGATTTCAAGAAACTGTCATTTAGTAATAGGGAAAAAAAATGTAAAAGCAGATTATTTCAGTGCAGTCTGATATGTGCATTGACAGAGATTTGCCCAGGGACTTGGTCAAAGGTCACCAGAGAGGAATCCTGGAGGACAAGTAGGGTTAATCAGTTGAAGACTAGAGGTGCAGATAATATTTCAGACAGAGAAAGCTGTGTCTGCAAAGGGTAAGAGGTCAGACAGAACATGAAATACACTGGAAATTGCAAGGGGTCGATAGGCCTGGGGCAGAGAGCCTGACGGAGGCCAAGCTGTGGTGAGAGCGAGGCTGGAGTCACAGGCAGGGAGAGTGCACTTGTACTTAGAAAATTATTTTTCCAAATCAGAATTTCCTTAGGGAAAGGGAGTATGCTTGAGAAGGAAAAGTAAATTGGAACATGAAAATCAGAAATTGTGGAATAATTTTCTTTCTTCATAGTTTACAACACATTGAAAAAATGTGAATCATCCTTTTCTTAATACCCAAGTTATCTTGGTGTTTAATCTTGTGTGTGTGTATACGTGTTGACTATAGCCTATGCAAAGAATGTTGTGAGAGAAATAGATCTTCTTCCCTTATAAAAATGTCACATATGTATGCATGTACAACTGTGTATACTTAATTTCAACATGTTTATAGATTTCCTGAAGCTCATCCATTGTTGCTTTAAGACACTGAATTAAGAATCCCAGATCTTGTATTTATGCTTAATTTGATAAGAATAAAACCAGTATGTTCCACAACTGCCCCCTGACCCACCACCCAAAGTACACAATAATGTCTCTTGTTGCCAATCCATTCATTTGGTGACACCCAGAATCATGATGTACTACATCACTTGGCTTCTGGGCAGGGTCAGATGTATACCACCTTGGTCACATAACCCCGTATCTGTGAGTATATAAACTACCAGGGAGTAGTGCTTTTCCTTATGTCTGCTTTAAATCACTAAGTATTATAGCCCTATTTCCTCTTATTCTGGGTTTGAAAGAAAACATGAACACAGCTTAAAGAGTCATTTACCTGTTGGAAGTGTAGGTGCTCAAAACAGGAGCCTCATCATTTATAGCTATAACAATGATTTTACTTGGGTGGGGGGGAGGGATTTAATCAATGTCACTGATGAAACTCAATTTAAAAAAATTACACTTACTCTTTTGGATTTTTTTCTCCAGTTGGCCCTTAAAACAGCTATCCTTTTGTTCTAGTGCACAGTAGCAATCTTTTGTTACAGTGAGAAAGTCGAAGGTTTTTCTTATCTTTATTTGTTTCTCCTGTGCCACTTCTATATACTTTTCCATGTAGGCTTAATTTACACGACGAGATGCATATTCATTTGATTAAAACGTTTTAATTTTTATTTTATTTTTTGGTGCATTTATTTATTTTTTAATAATTTAATTGGATTATAGTTGACTTACATTATTGTGTTAGTTTTAGGTGTGCAGCAAAGTGATTCAGTTATATATATACATATATTCATTCTTTTTCAGATTCTTTTCTCATATAGATTATCACAGAATATTGAGTACTACAGTTCCCTGTGCTATACAGAAGGCCCTTGTTGGTTATCTCTGTCTTTTTACTTTGTTTTTGGCCGTGTTGCGTAGCATGCTGGATCTTAGTTCCCTGACCAGGGATCGAACCTGTGCCCCCTGCAGTGGAAGTGCAGAGCCCTAACCACTGGACCACCAGGGAAGTCCCAGTTATCTATCTTATATATATAGTGGTGTGTGTATGTTAATCCCAAGGTCCTGATTTATCCCTCCCCCATCGTTTCCCCTTTGGTAATAAATACCTATTTTTTTTAAATAAGTATGACGTATAATTGTAAAACTTCTAGATAACAGGAAAATGAATACATATTTTCCATACATATTTTCCAAATTCAAAAAATACCAATTCACTGCCAAGTATTTTAATCACTAAAATGTAAACCTACAGTGATAGAAATGAAAACCACTTAAGAAGTCTCCCCATATACAAATAATCTACTATCTTCCTCAGTGAAAGGCAGGCTGAAAAGGTTTAGGAAATGTAGGAGATATGTTTTGATGATCATGTTTACAAACCTCAGGCATTATTGGGAGGAGAGTTTGCAGGTAGACTTCGGTTAAAAAAAATTGTCCATTAGCTGAAATATCAATAAGAATAATGTATGTATATTTAATTTTGTTAGCTTGAGTCAAGTATCTGATTGTCAGAAAAGCTGCTCATATAGAGTGATTGTAAAGTCTCTCGAAAAACTTCTTAACCCAAACTATGTTTTTACCTTCCATGTATCAGAGATATTGCTTTCAGATAAAAATAATCTTCAGGGACTTCCCTGGTGGCGCAATGGTTAAGAATCCGCCTGCCAATGCAAGAGACACCGGTTCGAGCCCTGGTCCAGGAACATCCCACATGCCGCAGAGCAACTAAACCTGTGTGCCACAACTACTGAAGCCTGCGCACCTAGAGCCCATGCTCTGTAACAAGAGAAGCCACTGCAATGAGAAGACCATGCACCGCAACAAAGAGTAGCCCCCGCTCGCAGCAACAAACACCCAATGCAGCCAAAAAAAAAGCCCATGTTACAAAAAAAAGAGAGAATAATCTTCAGAAATTACTAGGGAATAGTACATGTAAAACTATTCATTAACCATTTTGAAATTAATTTATTAGATTTATCAGTTTCATCCAGCAAAATTCTGAGGAGATATGACTCAAGAGGAGTCAAGAACAGTATTTTACTTGAAAAAGACCCAGTATGAGTTTTCTGATCCCTAAGAACATTTCAAAATGAAGGTAAAACAAAAAGTAAAGAAAAACTTGATTTATACCATTCACACAAACTTTTCTCTTACTGGACTAAATATTTGGCATATATATCTGTATATCCAGTTTTGTATTTATTCACTCAATATTAATTGATGACCAGGGACCTTCTTAGGTGCTAAGGATACTGTCATGGAGCTATGGAGTTTACACTGGGTTCTAAAGGATGCAATCACACATCCTACTTTACTGTATGCAATAATCAGGATATCACAATAGTGACTTAATCATTTCAAGCTGTTCACTTACATTAACCATCACATATTAAGTTAACCTTTAAACCCAGAGATGATATATAAATTGATTACAATATTCAGGTATCAGGCCAAATATCATCATTATGTTTACAATTTTTAGAAATTAAACCAAGTCAGTGAATTAGATATCAGTAAGTCCACAATTCTGAAATGCCAAAGTAAAATTTGTTTTTATAAAAATTAATAATTTAAGTTTCCATTCCTTCAGCAAAGCAGAATCTTAAACACAGGCAACTTTGGATCTTTTTCCCCCAGGGCTTTGTCTAAGTTTTGAGTGACGGAGGCCTACATGCTACCAAAATATTGGTTAGAGGGGAAGTCAACTGGGGAGAAATGTATTAGCTAAAATACCTCTTCATTCATGCAGCTTTAGTCACTCTTTCATGAGTTATATGCCATGTTTTAAGGTATAGAAATCAATCCCCAGCTTGAATCCTGTTCTAAGGCACAGAAATCTTTGTGAGGCTATCTTTGACCCTATCAACCATGCTTCCCTGCCCAGCCATTTTCTTGAGAGTGGTGCAGCCTAGCCTGTCTCTTGACTCTAAATGGGAAGTGAGAAAAAATTTCTCACTGATCTTGGAATCCTCAAATCTATTTTGAGATTGCTTTCCCTCCCACAGGATCCTGACTTACTCTTCCACTGTACATGATAAGAAAAATGAAAGAAACAACAACACTGTTTTCAAACATTGGACAATGACAGAACCAGGATTATGATCCATAAGAAAAGGGAAACAAACAGAGAAGACCAGCCCAATAATCACTCCAGCTTTCCCACTATTATTCATGATTTAAAATTAATTGTTTAATTCCTTTACCCTTTAGTTTCTTATAAAACAGGAATAATATTAGTACCTACCTCATCAGATTGCTATATAAATTTAATTAGATACTTTAAAAACTTAGTGCATAGCACAAAGAAAAGTTTAATAGATATTATCTCATGTCATTATCACTATTTTAGTAATAATTATTATAATTACTTATTTTTATTTTTATAGCTCTTTGCTCAGTGTTGCTATATCTTAGTGATACCTAGAGATAGGTTCCTTTGATAGCAAAGGTTCCTTTTTCATTTACCCTCACGTGAGTCAGTCTCACATTAGCATTTTGGAATTGTTTTTTATGAGCTAAATTAGTAAAGCTTCTCAGGGGTAAACTAGAAGCGTTAAAATATTTAAATTCCAACATCACCTGAATATGTTGATCACCTTATATTGATAATGATAAAGTTAAATGATAAAATCATAAGGCTGGGAAAAACACTGAATGATTTTTTAGTCTATTGCATTATCTTCATGTAGCACATCATGTGAAAACATCATTTTCCAGACAAATGAGGATCAAATATATATTTAAATGCATTTAGAAAAAGAGATGCATAGTCTCCCTCAACAAGCCATTCTAGGGTTTTACAAAAGTAACACCTGAACTAAGAAGCCTCTGCTACTGTTCAAAGATTGTGTTTTTCCCCTAGAAATTCAAGGAAACCAACATTTCCTTCTCTGAATGCAAGCAGATACAAAAGCAAAACCTACCACTCCATTCATTTATTCATTCATTCATTCATTTATCTATTTATCTATTTATTTATTGTGGTACACGGGCCTCTCACTGTTGTGGCCTCTCCCATTGCAGAGCACAGGCTCCGGACGCACAGTCTCAGCGGCCATGGCTCATGGGCCTAGCCGCTCCGTGGCATGTGGGATCTTCCCAGACTGGGGCACGAATCTGTGTCCCCTGCATCGGTAGGCGGACTCTCAACTACTGTGCCGCCAGGGAAGCCCATACCACTCCCATTATTAAACACACTTTCTAAATTCTACCTAAACATCAGCAACTAATAGCAGATACATATGGTATGAATAATTAATTTTAGTAGTATAAATGTTAGATCTCTTGAATTTCTTAACTGTTAAATTTCTTAGCTGTTTAATTTAGTGAATCATTCACTGCATGTAACTTTAGACATTTATATCTTTTATTTTATAGATTATTTAGAAACCAACTTCTTACTTCAATTTTTTTCCCCCCAAATTGTATTTAATATAATTAAAGCAGCTATTGCTCTTCTGGTCCATGTGACACTTTCCACTCTACTGACTTGACTCAAAAGTGTTCTGGTTTTACAAATAGCTAGAGATATGCTGAACACAAAAACAACTAGACCATTACATATATAAATATATAAATGATCTGTGTTCTATTCTTGGAATCCACTTACACAGAGGATAATTACAGAGAAATTAATCTAATTAAAAGGAGTATTTTCTTGAAAAAAAGAAAAGATCCAAGATTGAGATATATCCCCATTACTTAAGAGTTGTCTGAACTCATTAACCTCTCCAAATTTCAATTTATTCATGTACAAAATAGTATATTTTTCACTTGTGCTACCTATTCATAAGATTTTAAGATCAATTTAAGTTCAAACAACAATTATGAATACCTTTATGAATATGATATTCACTGTTGTTGTTGCTACATAAGTACTCTACCCTTACCATGGCAAAGATATACACTATATACAAAAAAAATCATCTTTATTAAAATTCAAGTAATAGTTTAGTCTAATTTCAAAGATTAAAAAAATACTTCTGACAATTTCATCAAATAATCTAGATGTTTATACTAGCTATGATGATTTCCTCTGCAAATAATAGGACACACAGATCAAAATGGCTTAAACAATATGAAAAATTCATTATCTCATTTACCAGATGTCTCAAAGTAATGGTGGAGCCTTGCTCTGACATGTTACTATTGATGGTGTGAAAAACTTAGTGTCAGAGTTTCAGGCAACAACGCTAGGTAGGGCATTGCTAGTAGAAGAACAGACCATTTCATTTGCCAGCAACATTCTCTTCCCATCTTTTGGCCAACATTTTTTCATAATAATTGATGTCAATCCAATTATTGGCAATGGTAATGGGATTGCCATGATTAGTTGTGATAGGTTGTCCAGTAAGATAGCCAGTAGCCACATGTGCCTATTTAAATTTAAATTCATATTAATCAAATTTGAATAAAATTTAAAATTTAGTTTTGCTGTCTTATTGGCCACATTTCAAGTACTCAACAGCCCCATGAGGCTAATGGTTGCTATAGGGACAGTGTAGAAAAGGAATATTCTGTCATCACAGAAATTCCTATTGGAGAGTGATGGAACCTTAGGAAAATCAGAATTTACCTCTGAACTAGAGCAAGGCTCATCTTCTTTGAAAGCTGGATATCTGAACAAATAGTGTTTCTACACAGCAAGAAATACCTCGATATTGGATTTGCATATACAATATGCTGTATATCCTACATCATTTTGGGGGGAGCAAAAATTGATACATCAAGCAAGTTTACTCCCAGCTTTGCATATTCTATATACCTTCCTTCTGCACTACATTTTAGCTGACAAATGGGGAAGCTGTGGGGAGATTACACAATAATATCTATGAATTAGAGTTGGACCTATAAATTGGACATAAGACAACTACTTAAATGTAAAAATAAAATAATGCTTGCAAAGGTAGCACATAAAATATATGAATGAATTATACTACTCTCATAGCAAAATAAATGTGTTCATATTTTAATTTCAGCAACCAAATACATGATTTTGTTTTCATATGGCCAGATAGCAAATGAAAACATATTTTGCATTTAGAAGGTAGAGTCCATTGTTTAAAACTGATGGTCTACATAATCTATAGGGAGAAATTTATAAGAGTTCAATGGTAAATTGAGTCCCTACATAGTTTACTCGCTTGTCTTCAAAGCAAATGAACTATCTAACTGGAAGAAATGTGATTCCCATTGCATTCCAGTTCATGGGCAGCATCTCTAGCTTCCCTTGCTGCTCCCCTACTCCCTCTCCCTTGAAAGGAAGATGCCACTTGGGAATGCTTGAATAGTCCCCAAATTCTATTTATATTGTTCAAATTATGAAGAAGTCCAAGATGAAGAATAACTGCTGATAATTAGTAAGACTTTCTCATATAAATGGAACAACAAATTTTGATTATGTTCAAGTTATGAAAAAATGAGACTCCAGGAGAAAATGTTAGAATGCTTTTTGGTAGCTGAGATAAAGGATGATCTCTCTCATACAGGAAAGAATAGCAGGGCAAATATACCCCTCAGGTCATGAGGCACTAAGGCAATTTACTCCTGTCCATATTTTGATCAACGGTCCTCCGTTTGTAATCCTTGACTTCCTAGAAATTTTGGGCTTGACACATTCTCTTCCCAGCCCGAAGGTCATGCTCTGTTCTGTTTGCTGTGGCTGAAATAGCTGAGTGCTTTCATCCTAAATCCACGCTTTGGTTCCTGGACCATCTAAGCATCTGATTAGCTCCATCTTTCATCTCCCATCTCAATGGCTTTAGACCTTTGGCCTCAATGTTTCTGATGTTCCCTCCATACTTTGATTGACACAAAACAGCAAAGTTGGCTTTAGAGCCCAGAGTGGGACAGGCCTGGCCTCCTTGTACTCCACTTAATACCTTGCCAAAAGAAGTCTGATCTCAGGAGAGCTATCAACCATTTTTTAAACAGAAAATTTAAGCTTTTCATTTATTGTGTGCCTTTCTTCATTGTTTTATAACTAATTGAAAAATTTTTAAAAACTGAATAAAAAGGCTTAAGCACATATAACATGACAAGAATGAACTAATTTTTTTTTTTTTTTTTTGCGGTACACGGGCCTCTCACTGTTGTGGCCTCTCCCGTTGTGGAGCACAGGCTCCGGATGCGCAGGCTCAGCGGCCATGGCTCACGGGCCGAGCCGCTCCGCGGCATGTGGGATCTTCCTGGACCGGGGCACGAACCCGCGTCCCCTGCATCGGCAGGTGGATTCTCAACCACTGCACCACCAGGGAAGCCTGAATGAACTAATTTTTAATACTTTATATTATATATGTTACAGTATAAATTAATCTCCCATTTTTATCTTGTTTTGTCTGTTAGCCATTTTAAACTCTGGATTTAGGCTGTGATCATTAAAATCCATTTATGATTTGCATTTTCTTTGGTAATTGCCTTAATCACAAAATGACAATTAAAATAGATATTTTACATTTGAGGGATCCAGATGTTGTGTTTTACATGTATACCTTTAACTCCTTAAACACTAAATTTTGTTTCTAAGTCAAAATATGTGTTCATAATTGTAAAGTATTTAGATTGCCTCAGGTGTTCATCGTTCTTTCAATATTATGGATTATGCCTCTAATCCCAGTCAACCATCTTAAAAACCTCTGTTGGTTTTATGATATTGCATACAAAAAGATGTAGCTAGAGATAGCTTTACCATGTAGGGGACAGGACATCTGCATCTGAGTCCCAGGTTCAGTAACAACTCGGTGAATCTGGTCATATCATGTAACTTCCCATGGTCTCAGTTTCCTCATTTGCAACATTAGCATGTTCATCAAGATGGTTTCTAATTTACCTTCACGTTCAAAACTTTATGGCTCTACAACAAAAAACAACCAATCTAACTAAAACTATGAGCAAAGGACTTGAATAGGTACTTTCCAAAGAAGATATATAGATGGCTAAGAAGCACATGAAAAGATTTTCAACATCATTCGTCATTAGTGAAATGCAAATCAAAACAGCAATGAGATACCACTTCACACCTACTAAGATGAGCAAAATTTTTAAAAAGAGACAGAAGATAATAAGTGTTGGTGAGAATGTGAAGAAATGGAGACCCTCCTATGTTGCTGGTAAGAAGGTAAAATGGTGCAGCCTCCATTTGGCAGTTCCTCAATAAGATAAAAACAGAATTATCATATGACACAGAAATTCCACTTCTAAGTGCATATGCAGAAACTGAAAACGGGTACTCAAATAATAACTGGCACACATATATTCAAGGCAATTCTATTTGCAATAGCCAAAGGTAGAAACAACTCAAATGTCCATCAAAGATGAATGGAAGAAGCAAAATATGTATATCTGTACAATGGAATATTATTATACCATAAAAAGGAATGAAGTACTAAAACTTGCTACAGCCATGATGAACCTTAAAATCATTATGCTAAGTACTAAAAGAAGCCAGGCACAAAAGACCACATATTGTATGATTCCATTTTTATGAAATATCCCGTATAGGCAAAACCATAAGGACAGAAAGTAAATTAGTAGTTGCCACTGTCTGGAGGAAGGGAGAATGGGGAAAAAATTGTTTAATGGGTGTGGGGTTTTCCTTTGCAGTGATGAAAAAATTCTGGAACTAGATAGTGGTAATAGTTGTACAACATTCTAAATGTACTTCATGTCACTGAATTGCACACTTTAAGATGTTATTTTTATATTATGTATATTTTAATCCAAATTAAACAAGTCATGACTTAATTTATACAAAGTTACATCCTTCTACTAATGTAGATGGCCTACCACTTGTGGGAAAAGAAATTCCATTCTTATCAGCTATTGGCAGCAGCTGAAAAGGTAATTATTGTTTGTATAGTTTTGTGTAAAGAAACAGCATTTGTTGTCTTAATAAAGAATAAAACTCTGGGGTATTAATTTTCAAAATAGGCATGAGGTGCTGATCTTCAGCAAATCAAATCTTTCCCATTTAGCTATATGCTGCTTTGTTCTGTCAAATTGTCCCCTCTTTTTTTCCTTCTTTTTCTTTCATAAATATAATTTTTGTTTCTCAGGTATATGCTGGGCTTTTTTATGGTTTAGTACAAATATAATTATCTCTCAGTTATAGTGGATTTTTTTTTCATTTATTTTGTGGTCATTGGTTCTCACATACTACTGTGCATTAGAGTAAAAAAAAATGGGGAAAAAAGGAACTTGCAATTACTTCAAGTTAAAATATTTGGCAGGTAGTGATACAATAATAGGTTTGGGCTCCCTCACTGCATTCTTATGTTTGTGAAAAATAACACACACACAATGGTGTGTATAATGATGTAAGCAGCTAAACTACAATTTAGGTTTTATTTCATCTACCTTGATAAGAAATGCAAGTGTATAGATATTTAATAATTACAACTCTGGTGACAAACTTGGGTACTGGAAAAAAAAGGGTATTATTCTTTATTTTTAAAACTCTGACTCAGTTATCTGCTTGCTTATTGTGGTCAATTTAATTTAGTCATTTCTGGGTTTAATTTGTGTACATGCAGTGATTGATTTCTCATTCAATTCAAGTCTGTAGTTTAGTCTTATTCTGAGACTAAAATTCTCTCCCAGGGTTTAAATTTTTTCTCTCATTCTCCCTCTTTTCCCTTGTTTCTGAGTTGCTTTATATTTCTGATGGTCTCTGCATCCCTTCTTTAATTCTGGCACCACTGATGTGCTTATTCTGTCTTCTCTGCTCAGCAGAGGTGGTACCTATGAATGGTTTGGGTGAAGTCTGCCTAGGATGTGCTCCACCCTAGGGGAAGCGGCTTTATCTCTCTAAGCCCTACTAGTGATCTAGGGATCCAACCCAGTATATGTATAACTGATTCTCTTTGCTGTACAGCAGAAACTAACAACATTGTAAGTCAACTATACTCCAGTGAAAATTAATGAAAAAAAAGAAATATAGATTAATTGCCACAGCAATCTGATTTTTATCACATGTTCTGACTCATCTGATCTAGGGAAGGAAAGAAAAAAGAAAAAACTTCTAATTCAGTAAAATTAGTCCGATTTACATTTAAAGTCTTTTTAGGTAAGTGTACAGACACCATTGGATAAGATTTCAGAATTTTATTCCAGTCTTCTTCTCTCCTAGATGGTATCTAAGTGTATAGAGGCTTGAGCTTTAAAAAAAAAAAAGACACATGTCTCCAATCCCTGTAAGTTTCTCTTTACCTTCATCCCCACCCCTCCTTGGGGCCCTCCTCCACCCCTGGATTTCCCCGCAGCATAGTTGATCTGGACTTTCCTATGAGGTATCGACTGCTGTTGTGTTAAGTGGTCTTGGTCTCCCACCTCAAAGCCACCTGCTGATAACTTCTGCTAAAATCTGTGACTAGGAAACAGTCCCTTCTCAGCTTAGTCAGGGTGCGGGCAGCGCTCCTTTAAACCAAGCACATCTTGGCCCTCAATGTTTATGAAGTGAGCCTACTGCGGTATGAGTGTGAGTCCCATTTTGCCCTAGGACCAGGTACAGTTACAGGAATTTTTTGCCTGTACCTGACTGATGCCCTGCAGTGGTGTGTGAGAACTTCTGGATCCCACCACTGTCCACAAAAACTGTAAAGCAGCACTGACTGAAAAGAATCCAGACCCTTTCTCTGACTGAGTATATTGTATGACCAAGCTTTTCCTATATGGCTGTCCGTAGGGATGCTAGGGATGTCTACCATGCTGACTCTGCCAGGACACCTGACGAGAAACTGGGCAGAAGCTCCTGAGGTCTCAGCATTCCCTTAAATGAAAATAATTCATCCCCCACTACATATACCTGATTGCCTGCCTCCTCCACGCTGTCCCCTGTCATCTCCTTAATCCACCAGGGCTGTAGGTGGTGGTGGATATTACTCCATTTCTCTTCTTGGGATGTTCCTTAAGTGAAATGCAACAACAATGTTCTCCAGACCTCTCTTTGCTGTGTTAAATGAATAGATAAAGGAATATCTCTCTTGAAACAACCTTGTTTCCAAACTTTTTTGTCTTGCTCAATTCTCAGAAATACAACTTTGGGAGCTTCCCTGCTGGTGCAGTGGTTAAGAATCCACCTGCCAATGCAGGGGACACGGGTTCGGGCCCTGGTCCAGGAAGACCCCACATACCACGGAGCAACTAAGCCCGTGAGCCACAACTACTGAGCCTGCGCTCTAGACCCCGTGAGCCACAACTACTGAGCCTGCGTGCCACAACTACTGAAGCCTGCGTGCCTAGAGCCTGTGCTCTGCAACAAGAGAAGCCGCCGCAATGAGAAGCCTGTGCGCCACAACGAAGAGTAGCCCCCGCTTGCTGCAACTAGAGAAAGCCCGCGTGCAGCAACGAAGACCCAACACAGCCAAAAATAAATAAATTAAATAAAATAAATAAATTTATTAAAAAAATACTACTTTGGGTACCAAAATTTGAATATTAATTCTGCCTTTGGGGTTAAATAATCCTAATACTGTCTTGCCTTCATCTGCCCCAACCTCTATGCCCACACAAACATAAACACTTTTAAAACATAGACTTTTATTCTCCACTTTTGGGATGGGTAAAAAATGTGTTATCTAAGACACTGATATAAGCAAAAGAGATCATTCCCTTCAATGTCATGTTGAGCACTGATTAGGGCACCTAACCTGACTGAAGATTATCTAATTGTCTAGGGGTGGTTATCTTTATTAAACTACCTTTTAACTATTGATTAACATACTTTTCAACTCTGTAAGAATAGTGGTTAACTTGCAGAGAACAGGTATCAGTGCAATTGTTTCTTGACTGAGAGCCAAAATGTTACTTCCTTCAGAATATCTATGTGGTATATTTGGGGGGGTGGTGAAAAGTGTGTTACTCTGAAAATGAAAGGACCTTATCTCCAAATCGTATAAATTTTCCAGAATGGTTCTGACAAAAGAAAAGAATTGATAATTGAACAGTCATATGAGGTAGGTCTGTATATGGAAACCAAATAAGATTAGCTATAGATATAGATGCAGAAACAGATGTAGATATAGTACTGGCATTGTAATAAATACAATTATTAATTTGTTATTTTATTTATTTTACCAAGCAGGATAGATTTTTTTTAAACTTCCAATAATCTATATGGGTTCCTTTTGTCCAATGCAACAAATATTTTTTTACCTTCAAGATAATCTGAACTGAGATAAAATAAGACAGAGACCCCTGCACTGACTTGTCCAGGATTGTGGAAAATACTCAGCCCTTTCCTTATAATAAAACCTTCCCTAATTCCTTGTTTTAAAACTTACTCAGATACAAGTTTAAAGTCAAAACAACTTAAAGGAGAGGGGGCAACATGAGAGAAGATAAAATGCTTGGGCACGCCACAACTGTAGAGAATGTCTAGGATGTCAAGTTCAACCATAGATAATCAGAGAGCAAGAGGGCCGGTTGGGGTTTACAGTTGACATTATTTATGAAATAATTTATGAAATTATTTTATCTTGAGGTAGTTTGATTTAAATGTTTATCCTTTTGTGTGAGTGAAGTTGTGATTTGGGGTATTACAAGCAGGGTAGCCTGCCATACCCATTACATATATATAGACCCAGGTACTCCATGGCACCACTTTTCCCCTCATTCCTGTGCTCTAAGCCTCTTATCTTGACACATGATTTCTGTTTATTACTACAAGGAATTTCTCTGTATGCTTATTTGCTCTTCAACTTGCTTTTAACATCATTTCCACTTTCACTTTATTTCTACCTATCTGATTACCGTGGTTGCCAAATGATGGATTGAACACATGTTGTAGCCTATCTCCCTTATGTTCCTGGTCTCTCCAAATGTTTCAAAAGAGTGGCAATAAATCCAACATCACAGCAAAACAAATAAACAGGGAAAAAAAAAAAAAAACCACAAGAAGGAAGCTTATTGGCCCACAGACTGTGAGATTCCTTAGAAGTCCAAAATAGTTGAAGGAGAATTGAGGAAGAAAATGACTACTGAGAATGCCTGAAGGAGATTCTTGCTGCAAAAAGGCAGAATCGTCATCACGAATGGGCACAAATGGAGGTGTTGGTGGTTACCGGGAGCAGAGAGGGCTCAAAGGCCAGCAATGGAATACTCAGTTGTGTGGACCATTGTAGGAGCAACCATTATCTCTATCCTTGCCCATCCTCTCTCACCTTGTCATGCTCCAGGCAGCAGCTGTGAAGGATCTACAAGCAGAGAGCGCTAGATCTTGATTTAGATACTCAGGGCATGAAACTCACTTTTTTAAAATCAGTCTGTCATACATTATATGTGTAGTCTTCAGGCCTATATGACCTAGTGAGTTCTAATTCCTTAGCTATGGAGTTTGATTCTATTCATCCCTTTTGCTCCTAACATAGAGCAAAGACTGATAAAATATTTTTTCTTTAAAAAAGAAAACAAAATATAACCTGGAAGTGCAAAACAGTGGGTAGTGATGAAGTACTCCCTTTTTTCCTGTTCCTGGTCTGAAATCTGGCTGTGGCAGAATAAAGATCTAAAGCTTAGTTTTGCCTGTTTTGAAATTTTTGTTTTATTATGTTTACTATTACCATTTATAGTGATATAGAAGGTAGGTATCTCTTTCCATTTAATTGCTGGTTACCTTAACATTTTACACCAATGCCACATCATTCTCACTGAGCTAGACCTGAGAGTCAGTAATATTTGGAGATAATCAAGTCTTCCCTCCTGACCCCCAGCTATCTCTGCTTTAGAAGACAAGCATATTTCTACACTAGTTTATCTTCACTGAGATGGACCTAAAAGCCAGAGTAGGTAATCTGAACAGTTCATTACATCAGCACCTCCCCTTCTCCCAAATAATCTTCATTATTTCAATAAGTTCATCAATGTGCTTTTGGCAAATGAGGCTTCTTGTTTTTTCTAGGATGTTCTAACCCTCCCTGAATTGCTATGAAATGTTCATTGTAGACACTTTAAACAGATGTACAGAAGTAACTAGCATAAACCAGCTATGTATGATAAATGACACTTCAGATTTGGCACAAATGACCAACAAACACATGTTAGAAAACAAAGACTGTTCCCATCTAAGCAGCTCAGATGCTACACAACTTAGAATCATCCATCAGAGAAGATGGAGCCACTATTAGTTTTAAAGATCAGTTAGTCCAATTCTTCAATTAATGAATAAACTGGAATTTAGGATAATTAAGCGATATATGGATTTCCACAGTCACTTAGTGGCAGAATCAAGACTAAAACCAAGATTTCCTCACTTTCAATCCAGTGCTTTCTCACTACATTACTCTAAAGAACAACCAAAAGTTGATTGATGAGCTATGATCATATAATCCAACCTAAGTTGGTCTTAAAACACAAATTCAAAATTTTATTGAAGCCAACTAAAACTGAAGGGATCAAATCAAAACTTAAAAATATTGAAGAAATTTAGTATTTAATCTATTATGCAGTTAATAAATATTTCTAGAGAGTATACTATGCATTACTAAGTAATTCATCCTCCCCAAAGACATGAATTCTGCATGTTATATTTTCTGTTTAATAAACAAATTGTGGCAAGTAGATATGTATGTTCATATTTTTCTGAAGTGTTTATTAAAGTAGTACAGCAACTACCAAGTAAAAATACTGAAAGCAAGGAGTTCTTCTAACTAAAAAGGAAGTTTACTGGCTTCTATTCAGGTTCTTATAGGAAAATCTTGGGGAAGTGTTATCTAAGAATTTGGTGGACGAAAAAAATGGCATAACTGAAAAACTGTGGGAATCTAAGAGGGTGAGGAGAAATAAAATTACAAAGTTACTGAAAAAAGTGGTAGAACTTTGCTTTCTTTACAATTTTGTCCAGGGCTGGTCATGTTGATCACAGTCGGCAATTACTTTAGGAGTGTCTGTGCTCTTACTGCATCATGGGATGCAAATCTTTCTCTTTAGGAGCTGCTTTTCATGTTACTTTTGTGAGTCTAGTAAGGACAAAGAAGACGCGCAGGTCCAGAGCTTAAACGACTAAAAGTGGAAGGCTGCCTCCATCTACATGACTTTATTATTTACTCTGGAAAATTTTTTCCTAAGAAGGTAAAGGAGTCAATCAGTAAATCGCTTCATGAATTGTTTCAGGTACTTCCCTCACATCTAATTATCTGAAAAACATAAGCTCAACCAGCCTCTTTCTGAGACACTTATTTGTTTATGCAGGTAGACAGTCCTCTTCTCAAGACAAGAGGTTACTCAAATGGGCAAAGAGATCATTCAGCTGAAAACCAAAAACTGAGGAACACTTTTCTAAGACCCTCACTTGTCTTTGGACACAGATCTTAAACCATTATATCAAAAACTGTGCCCAAACCCAATCAGATTCAGGCATTAAACACCTGATTTCAATCATTAAACCCTTAAGCCCTAGAAATACCTCTTCCCCACCTTCTGCCTTTAATAAACTACGTCTCTCTTAAACTGTAATAAGTTATTATAACAAACTGAACTTTCCTCAATCAACAGTTTACTTTGTTGTTCTGGTTGGGGAGCTGGCAGCTGATGCTACTAATAGCAAAGAAAAGCATCTTTTCAACCATGGGAGTTGCAACTACTGTATTATTCAGGATATAGACACATCCTGAAGTTCCTGATAGGATCTTGATTTGCTTATTTTCCCACGTATCACTTATTTGTAGGATAAGATATTATGTAAAACATTTATTTATATTAGACAAATCATCATAACCAGCATTTTCTGTTCCTTCTTTACTGAAAGATTCAATTCAGCATGTTAAGTATGATTTAGGAAGAACAGCACATCTTTTATAAGAGTTTGAATTTTTGAAAATAAAATATATTTGTCAAGGACCACCTGTGGCTAAAAAGTAAAAGTACCCCAAAGAACTTAACATAAGTTTTGAAACAGGAGAACTATAAATACTTTATAGAAAATACTTTAATTTTTTGGTTTATTGGAAGAGCTATTCCAGCTGGAGAAAATGTCAATTCTTGGGCTTTCTGGAAAGCATACACAATCTTGACTATTCTAGGAGGAGTTGGACTGTAGGAGATGTAAAAGTTCTCCTGGACCCTCTTAGGATTCTTGGCTGGGTCTGAAAATTAAACTGACAAAGGCAGATTACCAGAAGCGCACAGGTTTATTTAACACAAGTTTTACATGACCCTGGAGCCTGCATAAGGAAATGAAGACCTGAAGAAACAGACCTGAGTATTTTTATGTTAGATCTGATAAAGAATGGATAATCCTGGAGAAATATGATAAGTCAAAGAGTACGAGGTAAACGTAGTAAATTGGGGGAAACTTAGCAAGGCCTGTTTGCTGGAATTCTTCTTGGTATCTCTTTGTCTTCAGAAATAAGGATGCTCCTTTCCTCTGGGTATAGATGTAACTGAGCAGGACCCTATGGGGTCTTTCCAGGACAGACCCCTCCCCCATATGCTCTGCTTTCATTCCTCTCTAAAGTACCGAGATAATAGTATCTGATGCACATTTCCTGAGTTGTTTTACAGATGTTAAAACCCCCACCGAATGGAAGAAATTAACTACTTGATGACCATGAGCACATAGCCCCCAGACCTATTGGTGCTTAAGGATTGAGAATGTTAACCCCTGTGCAACCAATCAGAGAATTGTGCATGCACAAGCTGATCACATACCCTGGGATGCCCCTTCCTCACCTTGTCTTTAAAAATGCTTTGCTGAAACCCATTAGGGAATTCATGCTTCCTGAGCACTAGTTGTCCCAGACTCTTTCTATGGCAACTTACAATAAATGCTGCACTTCCCTTCACCACAACTAGGTGTCAGTAGATTGGCTTTACTGCATGTGGGCGAGTGGACCCAAGTTTGGTTCAGTAACATAGACAGGGTATAACTCACATGGGGGCTTTATGACCTGTTTCAGGGGAGAAGGGCAAGGGGAAGGTCAGAGAGAACTTTCTTCCTTCTGCTTTTTGCTCAAATCCCTTTAGCTTAAAATATTCAATATGCCAAGATACCATATTTTGGGTAGTGTGTCCTGAACCCCATCAGGACCATCATCCCAGTGATACATGGACCAGGAGGCTTATGATCATGAAGGAGAAAACATTCCTGCAAACTACAGATATTGTTTTACAACTTTCCTTCTTTACCACTTGAGCAGAGTTGCAGCTTAGGTTTGTAATGAGGCTGGCATTCCTATGATTCAATCTATTGTGCGGGGGTTGATGCACATTTTCCTCTAGGGTCTGGTACAATAACTTCATACCACTTTGTATTAATAACATGCACTAATAAGTCTTGGATATAGATGAAAAGACAAATAATAAATATGTTGTAAATTACTGGAAGTTTTCCTTTTTTTTTTTTTTTTTTTTTACGTATATTGAAGTACAGTTGATTTACAATGTTGTGTTAGTTTCAAGTGTATCCTTGGTATCTTTATTTCCAGGATATCAACAAAAACGTCAAGCTCTTTTATATTCCCTAAACACTCCCTGTTATAAACAATACTATCAACTTTCTATAAATGTTTATAAGTTCTCCTGATATACTGTGAGCTCCTTAAGGGCAGAGAATTTGTCTGTGATGTTTCATCTTATTATTAGCACCTAAAAGAGAGAGAGACAGACACATAATATGTGCTCAGTAAGTACAGATTAAATAAACAAATAAATAAGTAAATACTTGTTGAGCAAATGAGTGGTTAAGCTCCAGGCTGGGAACCTCTGGAAATCTGCTTAAGACAAAACTCTATAGACTAAGGTCTTCCATGATCCAACTCATGAATTTGCCATAATTAGCCCTGATGTTGTATATACTGTTTCAGTCATGCCAAATTACCCTTGGTGGTTACATTATTCTCAAAATGGACCATACACTTGCAGAATTTTCCTTTTACATACTCCTAGAGCTTAAAAAGAATTTAATAGAAAATAATTGTTTAATACATGTTGAGTTGCATGGAACTTTAGGGAAGGAAAAACTTTTCCTCTAACCCTATTAGGTTCTTTGAAGGGGTAAGTGAACATTGACAAAAGACAGATTAGCAGGAAAAGAAAAAACATACAAATTGTATGTAATGTTTATATTTTTATGTGTACAGGGGATTCACAGAAAAGAAATGAAAAACCCAAAGAAATGGTTAGACTAGAGGTCTTATGTACCATTTTAACAAAGGAATAGAAATTGTGATAAGATGACTAAATATATGGTAAGATTTTTTTAGTAAGGTTTGTTAAGCAGACTTATCTCAGTGTCATCTGTAGTTTTCTGGGTATGGGAAGGGCAACACCTTTACAAACGGAAATTTATGTCACATTCACAAAGAGAAGTGTATGCCCTACTCTTTTTTTTTTTTGCGGTATGTGGGCCTCTCACTGTTGTGGCCTCTCCCGTTGTGGAGCATAGGCTCCGGACGCGCAGGCTCAATGGCCATGGCTCACAGGACCAGCCGCTCCGTGGCATGTGGGATCTTCCTGGACTGGGGCACGAACCTGTGTCCTCTGCATCAGCAGGTGGACTCTCAACCACTGCGCCACCAGGGACGCCCGTATGCCCTACTCTTAAGCAGAAAGGGGAAGGAAGAAGGTTCTTACTAGGTCGGTTATTTCTCAGTTGCCTTCAGCTCAGAATATAAGCATACTTTGGAGTAGTTTATTCAGATCCCCCTCAGAAATTTCTCTTTTTGAACATTCTAACATTTGATCATGAGCTAGTGTTATATTTGCACTAGATTGATGTGTCAGCCTCACATTCTTCAAAAGAAATTATAATTACAGGGACCCATTATATTTTAAATTCCATAATCTCTCATTTGTCTCTTTAGTACACCTGTTTACTCTTGATTTCATAATCCAAGAGAAAATAATAGATCTTAGCTATTCCTGTTTCAGAAAAGTTCTGTGGATCAATAAAAATGCCTTGTATTGGGGAAAAAAAAGATGTAAATCATTTTCATGGACATATGAAGTGAGAAACAATTTGAAAAGAAGAAAATAAAATTATACCTCTAAGCTATATTGGTCTATTTTTCTCCAAGCCTTACTATCTCAGTATGCTGCATTTAATTCTTGAAAATTAAATTTCTTATAAGTAGTATGTCATTCCAGGCCTTCTTCAGTTGGCCTCTGATATTTGCATATAACTGTCATTCCAGTGAATATGGTTTTTGCTTAGCAATTAATCAGTGTCAGGATGCAGTCCATTGTTGAAAGTACTTCACATGCAGATAGTTTTCTTAACTTTCTTCATTGAATTCCAAAGGAAATGTAAGAAGCATCTGGATTTTTGACATCCCTCTGTCTCAATAGCTAAAGTGATAATGTTGAAGAGACGTAAAACACCTGGGGTGTTAACATTTAATTGAAGCTTGTTATTTTGAAAGAACAGAAATGAATTTGTACTTTGTCATAATCCATTTCCCTGAAGATTCAGTTACTCCACAGAAATCAGAAAATAGGACTGTTACCTCATTTGAATTTTAGCCAAATGATCAGAATGCTAATTATTTAACAAACACTAATGCAACTGTAATGAAATCACTGGGAATAATAAATACCACCTGTGAGGGCTTCCCTGGTGGCGCAGTGGTTGAGAGTCTGCCTGCCGAGGCAGGGGACACAGGTTCGTGACCCAGTCCGGGAAGATCCCACATGCTGCAAAGTGGCTGGGCCCATGAGCCATGGCCGCTGAGCCTCCATGTCCGGAGCCTGTGCTCCGCAACGGGAGAGGCCATGACAGTGAGAGGCCCACGTACTGCAAAAAAATATATAAATAAATAAATACCACCTGTGATAAATATATATTTCAAACGAAAATGTATCTTGTGAATATAATTTTTACTTTTCTTCTTTTCTGTCTTTAATAACATCTGGCAATATTCAAAGAAAAGTGTGCCCAGGATAACCTTGTCTCATTGAATTTGGTAGCAAGTGAATTATACATAGCATATACATATATACATTCCTGGAAAGACGCTATTATTAGTATGTGGAAGTACATATATGCATGATTTATATGGCAAATGTATTGTAAAATAAATTATTTTCTTAAACTTCCTATATACAAACAAAACATATAATAGCAAGGAACATTGCAACTGGCTAAGTGCAGAAAACTTCAGGATGGTAGTCTTGGTAAATCCTACCACCTTAGAGTAGGGCCTTTCACATTTTAAATTTAAAACATAATAAATAACTAAAATTGTCAATCTTTTTTTTTTATCTTCCTAGTTCATGACACCAAATAGGAGCTATGAAATTGGAGGATCTTATACACAAATATTTAAAATCACATGTCCAAGCAAAACAGATTGAATGCCATGAAAGGCTAAAATGATCTGAGTGTTCTGGACAATAAACCAGTACTCATTTTTGCTCATTTTCAAAACTTTTACAGTTTTTCTTGACGTATGTCTCTGTGAAATCTTAATTTGAGAGGGAGGATTAATGTATTTCACTGTCATACAATAAAATTAATAAAACAAGAACCACAACCTTGAAAAGCAATTAGTTGCTTTTCAAGGATGATTTATCAGGACTTCCCTGGTGGCACAGTGGTTGAGAATCTGCCTGCCAATGCAGGGGACACGGGTTCAAGCCCTGATCCGGGAAGATCCCACATGCCGCGGAGCAACTAAGCCTGTGCGCCACAACGACTGAGCCTGCGCTCTAGAGCTGCGAGCCACAATTACTGAGCCCACATGCCACAACTACTGAAGCTGGCACGCCTAGAGGCCCGTGCTCCGCAACAAGAGAAGCCACCGCAATGAGAAGCCTGTGCACCAGAACGAAGAACAACCCCTGCTCACCTCAACTAGAGAAAGCCTGCATGCAGCAATGAAGACCCAACGTAGCCAAAAAATAAATTAATTAATTAATTTTAAAAAAGAATGATTTATCAAATCTGAATTCTTGCTATTTATGCAATAAACAACTGCAATTAAGCTTTATCAAGAATAACTTTAATCTTATATACCATTTCACATGACCACTTATACAGATATTAGATATTTTTGTAATTTTTAATATGAGTTGTGTAAATTGATAAATGAAATCTTCTTAACATGAGAAGGCTTGGGACTCTAAATTAGGTTGGACATTTACAGTGTGGTTCATACAAAATTAAGTTTACATGTAAAGTATCATGTTAATGTCCCCCCAAAATTCTATAATGTAGAAGACTTGGTCTATTTGCCTAAACTCATATTTAGGGGATAACACCTAAAGTTTTCATCTGATTCTTAATGTGATCCACAATTCCTAAGAAGTTAAAACTTCTACTTCAGAACAAAATTATTCTGACCTACTTGTCATCCTAATATTATGTTATTCAATTTTCTGGACTATTTATAGCAGGAAAGACAACTGGACAAGCACAGAACTCAAGTATGCTGGCCCAACAAGCAGATTTGTCTGAAAATCACCCTGGGAGCTTACATGGGGTTTCTGGACACTGAGCTATTAGGGAACCCTTATTTCCCCACTCATACCTTATTACATCCAAACTGGGTTCCTCATAATTGAACTTCTCAGGACTGATGGCTTCTTTTCTGCAGCAGGAAGAGCCACGATGATGCTTTACCAGATAATTCCTGTAAAACACTGGTATCCTACCCTGGCTGCCTGGCATGTCAGTAATTAGTCTGATTATTTGCCAATTGCTCTAGAAGGAGGGAGAGCAATGGCCTGATCAAGTGCTTCTCCTGGAAGGCAGACACACATGTCCTGTGAGAGCCCTGGCACGATGCCAGCCTATGTGATGATATCAAAGATATCAGAAGACCTGTCAGAAGATATCAGAAGATCAAAGATCAGAAGACCTGTGCCTTTGCTTCTTGCTGAACTTTGGTTGCCAAGCTCCTCAATAAAGACTATTCCAATTCCTTAACCCAAGCCACAGATGCTATTGAATTTTGCCCAGCTCTAGGAAAACTGTTATTTTCTCCAACATATGAGAGAATTAAGTGGTGATCATAAAGAGATCAGCTGTATACTCCAATCACCATTATACCTATATATACTCTGATTTTCATAATATTTATGAGTTTGCTGAGAAAAAAACTGTGGGAGAGCTTTGGGGGTCTGGTAATATATGAGCATGTAAAGTGAGTTTGGGGGAGAGCAGCAGAAACTAAGTGGTAGGCAGGACACCAGGGCCCATAGGACACAGTCACTATTAGAGAAGGAGACAAATATGGCCATCAGGACCCAGCAACAGGGGTGAATTTAGAGAGGAGGGTATCATGGCGTGTCATTTGAATACATCCTTGACTCAGCCAATATTGCAGCATATGTGTACAATAAGCAAGAAAGGATTGCTTATAAAAAAAAGTAGTTAAGCCTTGGGACCCTAGTCATTCTGATGTAGCATCCCTATAAAGAGAATGGACCATAAAGTGATAGAAGACATTTCAGACAGCACAGGCTGTCCAGCATTAGAAGGCATTTGTCAAGTGCCTGAGATGAGTGACATTTGTGAGAACAGAAGACTGAGGGAGATCAGTCACAAGCTGAAAAGAAGTACAAGTGAGCTCTGAGCCATCACCTGGAGCAGCCCAGAAGCAGTGGGGAGAACAAGTATTTGGGCCACATTCAACAGCAGAATGTCAGCAGTTCAAGCCAGAGATGTCAGGGATCTCAAGGGCAATAACAATAATTTGACCTGCCTATCCAGAAATGTTTGCATGCACTGACATATAAACATAGGTATAGATTTTTACATGAAAACACTTATTACGATATAAACAACATAATCCATACTGTATACAACTAGCTTATTCACTTCTTGGATATCTTTCCAAATCAGTGTCTGTGCATCTTCACACTCTGGACTCACAGAGCTTTAGTTGAAGCCTGGGTTCTCAACATACTGAAAACACCCTCATTTTGGGCTTTGCACTTGTGGTTCCCTTAGCCTGGGAGGCCCTTTCTTCAACTACATAGTCTGCCTCACTTCTCAGTACATATCTCTTCTCAATCACCTCCAAGCCCCTTTATAAATATAGTTCCCTCTTCTCTGCCGACTTTCCCCCATCATACTTTATCCACTGCCCCAATTCACTTTTCTTGATAGCACTTACTACTACTCGTGACATTACATATTTAACTGCTTATTTTTTACCTTTATTTCTAAAATGTGGGCTCCAGGATGATAACGATTTTGCAGGTTTTCTTACGATCCTATTCTCCAAGGCCTAATATAAATTCGATTCTCGATGAATATTATTGAAAAGATGAATGCAACAATTATTTAATTTGCTGACTGTCGAAGGGGTGACTTTCTGGTAACCAACCTTATCCTTCATATATAAAAATGGGGATAATAATGTCACCTATCTCATATGGTAAGGGTAAAGATAAGAATATTATTTTAGTGAATATAATAATAGCTAATACTTATTATGTACTGAACAGACTTCTCATATAATCTTCTCTCCAACCTATAAAATAGAAACTTAGTTAACTTCACTGTGGATGGGTAAACTGAGGCTCACAGAGTTCAGAATTGATAGGAATATGATTTTATCCCAAGCGGTCAGACACCAGAACACTCTCCTCAAAGTTACACTATGCTACTTCCTAAATACACATAGCAACTAAAGATGATTAATGTCATTGGTAACCTTATTATTGTTGTGATTCTCTTGTTCTTCTCATGATCACATAATGCTCCATCACGTGGATATACAGTACTATATTTTATTTAACAGTTTCCCAACTTTTGTATATTTAAGCTACTTCCATTTTTATAAATCATTGTAAGGAATGCCTCAGTGGAATCTTTGTACATCTGTGCGTATCTGAGAAAATATACCTATAGAGGAAAATTTCAAAAGTGTAATAGGCAAGTGAAGTATTTTAGATTTTGATATATTTTACCAATTTACATTTTCAAGAGATTGCACTTTTACCCTTTGAGTCTCACATGTTCTTGTTGCTTGCTTTTGCCCTTGTTTCCACCACCACTATTTCATTTTACATTAGAAATTTAGAAGTTACTATTCAGAAAGTCATAATTCCCTTTGCAAAACCAAAACAAATTTGTCCTTCTTGTCTCAAAACCCAGACCATTTTATTTGACTTTGCTGTTTTCTTTAAGAAACTGTTATATCTTGGCTGTTAACTCTTTGCTTTGCTGTAAATCCCATTTGATTCCAAAAGGAAGATTGCATATTTCTTACATTTTAATGAAGATGGTGCTAATATCTTGGCCACATGATCTTGAAATTTCTCAGTGATTATAAGAGGTTCCAGTAAATTATAAGCTATTCAGACCAGTAAATATTTTTGGGGGGGAGGGGGGTCTTATTCTAAAGTGTTCTGTGCAAAGGGGCTTCTGGAGTGTTCATTAAACTGTTAGAAATGTGCTCTCTGACTTTACATTATTTCACAAAATATTTAGGCAAAAATAAAAGAAGAATTTAAAAAATATACAGCACCTTAAAGACCAAAGCTCACTCAAGGAACACACATATCTTAAAGGCAAGGTGTACAAATCCTGTTTGTGGTCTCTAGCCCACTGAAGGGGGCAGCACAAGTTATTATAACCCCTTCTTGAAGAAGACATGCTCTAATTATGTCATTACAGAGACTACTGAATGCTTGTATGAAAACATCTGAGAAGTAGTTAGGGCTCAAGATTACACTTTACATTTCTGAATGGAATAGAGCACCTATAAGATGCTAACTTGTATAAACAAAATACGAAATGTGCCTACAATAATCTTAATTGCCATCACTTTTCCAGTGAACCTTTTCAAAAGATACTTGAGGACGTTTGCCAACATAAATCATCCAATTATTTGGAAAGCCTTGCAAAGCCTTGCAAAGTACCACTTGCAATGAGCATGTAAAATAAATGAAATACAGATTCCATATATTTGATCATTTCTTTAACTTTTGTACAGGCAAGCAAGGAATGTGTGTGTGTGTGTGCACGC
This sequence comes from Mesoplodon densirostris, assembly GCF_025265405.1. NCBI lineage: Eukaryota > Metazoa > Chordata > Mammalia > Artiodactyla > Ziphiidae > Mesoplodon > Mesoplodon densirostris. The sequence goes on from NC_082668.1 coordinate 60,857,589, forward strand.
ACGTGTGTCTGTGTCTGTGTGGGTATATTTCTCTGTGGGGAATGGTTTAAAATTCATAATGGATCCTTATAATACTCCTGCTATTTATTACCAATGGAATCTATTTTAACTGAAATAAGCATAATATACTTGTTTTTGCTGAAACTCTTAAAATAATACTTAACAAAATCAAATACATAGACAGGCTTGTGACAATTGCAGGCAATTTCTCATCTAAATACATGTGCCTATTTTTTTGTGTGTAGTACGAGCTTAGCTTAATATGGAGCTAAGAACAAGGAAGAAAACAACTCCTGCATTTTCCCTTTCCTTTCCAACCTCACTGCCATCCTCTTAGTTGAAGCCCTGATTATTTGTGCTAAGCCAGTTGTACCAGCCTCCTCTCTCTTCAGAGAACTACAAATGGGTTGCATTTGACAGTAAGTCAGCTTTTCCCCCAGTGAAAGGTAAGCCAGTTCAGTAAGAATTTTATCTGAGCCATAATCTAAAAGGAATAACTACTATACTACTTTTTATGTGCCCACATCATATGTAAAGCATTATCAAGGATTGTTTTACGCATTAGTTTCCTGAGAAATGTTTGATAAATTTACACCCAATTCATTTTTCTGACATATATTACTTTTGTTTTTTGTTTGTTTGTTTGTTTTGCGGTACGCGGGCCTCTCACTGTTGTGGCCTCTCTTGTTGCGGAGCACAGGCTCCGGATGCGCAGGCTCAGTGGCCATGGCTCACGGGCCCAGCCGCTCTGTGGCATGCGGGATCTTCCCAGACCGGGACACGAACCCGTGTCCCGGGCATCGGCAGGCGGACTCTCAACCACTGCGCCACCAGGGAAGCCCTGACATGTATTACTTTGATATTTCTGACACATTAGCACTTTGATTTTTTTTTTTTTTTTTTTTAACTGTGTGGATCTAAGGAACCTACGGGAATACTTCCTAAAAATGTAGAGAAAAATGAATTGAATTTTCATTTGTAAGCCTTCATATTCATCATTATATTCAATTAATTTGAAAACATGTACATAGTAGGAAACATCTACTATGTGAAAGACACTGCTGGATGTGTTGGGGGAGATATAAAGCTTTAGAAGTTGTGATCCCTGTCACAGAGAGCTCACAGTTTAGTTAAAGGGATACTATAGAGTTACATAAAAATAAAATTTCAGGGCCTCCCTGGTGGCGCAAGTGGTTGAGAGTCCGCCTGCCGATGCAGGGGATACGGGTTCGTGCCCCGGTCTGGGAGGATCCCATATGCCGCGGAGCGGCTGGGCCCGTGAGCCATGGCCGCTGAGCCTTGCGCGTCCGGAGCCTGCGCGTCCGGAGCCTGTGCTCCGCAACGGGGGAGGCCACAACAGTGAGAGGCCCGCATACCGCAAAAAAAAAAAAAAATAAAAAAATAAAATTTCAGGGTGCGTCTAATTTGGCAGGAGGTAATAGATGCAGACAGTGAGTATTATGGAAATTCATAGGATGAAGAGAATACTTAGTAATTTACAGCTGAAAAGCCCTTTGATTTATTCATCTTCAATAGGATCACTCTGCTTTTATCTATTTTATTTGTTTATGCTCCTGGCTAAGATTTCATTGAAAGAGAGGATTCTGTGGCAAGAGTAAGTTTGAAAATCACTGTTCCCATCATCAAGTGAAGCCGTGACAAAGATTTTTAAAACAATATTGGGTAATCTAACTTGTATGCATATGCTTGTTTTTATGATGTATCATGTGGTGTTTTGGGAGCATGCTGATTTACTTTCTAACCTGCCAACCTGCCACTGCTTTCAAAGTAAACATGGATGCCAGTGTCTTTCACATCCTTCAGCCACCTGCTGTTGCCTAAAGAGTAAAACCCAAACTTTCTAGCTAAGCATGTTCCCCACACATCTGGGGAAGCACATCTGGCTCCAGTTTCCCTATCTCTATTCAATTTCTTCAAATTGCAACCTCATACCTGATACCACAATCATAGAATCCTATGAGATGTCTATTTTTAATTTCCATCTTTCAAATGAGAAAACTGAGGGTCAGTATGGTCATTCACCAACAGATAGGAGGCTGTCACATAAACTTATGTTCATCTGCTTCTAAAGATGTGCTCTTTGCTTAATAGGCTATTTACCATGAGTCATTCACCTCTACCACTCCAATGTTAAATCAATAATCCTGGCTCAATATATGTTGGTTAAATGAATAACAAGCAGGAATTGGATATAAAAGAGAAATGTAAGATAAAATTCCACCCTCAAGCTTACCTCCTCATGACTGAGAACATGGCATAAAATTGTCAAAGCATTTTCCAGTCGCTCAGTAAATTTTCTTTAGAGAAGGAATACAGTTTTCCAGTCTTTGGTGGTCTTTGAAAACTAATTTTCTATTAATCTCAGAGGCAGACTATTAAAACTTAGAGAGCAACATTTTGAGAGTTTCTGGTACCTCCTCTGAAGAGTGAAATTGCTACAGTGTCCCAGCTTTCTAGAAGGTTCTATGAATGCTGTGAGCAAGTGAGGATGGGAGGAGAAGTAAAGAAAGGGTACATAATGCATGATCTCATCAAAAGGGCCTAGAGTGATTTCTATGTTGCTTATTTTAAACAAAGAGCAACAGATGAAGTGCCAGGTTTACACAGTTCACATATTTGACAATGTTTCCAGAGAGATACATTTTCATCCAGTCAATATTAAAAACAAAAACAAACAAACCTCCTTCAGTTGACTTATTGGATTTTTATATAGTGTTTGACAAGCTCATTTATATCTCCCAACTTCCCAGGTAGGGCTTAAGAAATGACTTTTATTTCGTCTGCCAACTCAGTATAACACAAGCCGTTGTAGAGAGCTTGCTCATGGTCAACAAATTTAGAGAAAATGTATTATATGTACTCTATTAAAAAAATATGCAAAGTAGAACTGGAAAGAGTTCTACCTTCTCCACACTTAATAAAATAACAGCAATCTATTTCTACTACCATGAGAGTTAGATACAGGCAAAGCTCTTCTTCTCAAGAACACATACGCATGTGTAGGGGTGTGTGTGTGTGTGTATGTGTCTGTGTGTGCACTCATGTATAGTTCCCATGGAATCAGCGGCTTTTGAGGAAGTGAAAGAATTTTATTAAACTCTATAATTCAGCAAGGAAAAATGTGATAGGAGATAATCTTTAACGAATTCTCCTATTTATTTGGATTCAGAAAAAAAAATGACACACACCTTACACATCTTAATTTGCCCCCAATTCATAAAACTTTCTCAAATCTTCCCTAGTATCTCCTACTAAGTACAATATGTCTGTGCATTTTTATCTTTAGTAAGCAATTTGGGGTAGAAAAGTTTTTGCTTTGTTGTGAGAGTTAAAAAAGTCACTTTATCCTTGGTGCAAACCTGTGCTTCTGGATGAGGGCTGTTGCACATTAGTAAAACTGGCAACCCTTCAAAAGAGTTCTGAAATCAACTGTGATATTTGAAAATGAAAAGGGTGAACGCATTGCCTGCATTCTGTCCTGTAACCTTAGGGGTAAATCCTTTGATGCTCAAATGAGAGAACCTTAAATTCCTTTATCTTTCTACTTTTCAAATACTGTCCATGAATTCCTTTTGTAAACACTACATTACATTTTCTATAGTGAAGCACTGTTATTTTGTATGCAGACTCCATGATACGTGTATTCTTTTTGAGTGTCAATGTCTCATTACATTTAGTTTTCATATCTCTACTGAGGCAGAGTATTTCATAGTATGTAGAAATCTTGGGTATTATTAACTATGTTAGGGAATTAAAATAACCCAGAAAATTCAATACCAAAGAAATATTTACTGGCCCATTCATCAGTCCATTATCCATCAGCATTTTGTTGTCATTTGACAAAGAACAAAACTTAAAATTCTAGCTTATTGGCTCTCTATTAAGTATCAGAGGAAAAATATATGAAAGAAATTATATGGAACCTGAATTGCCCCTACAGCATAAACTTTACTCACAGAGAAGGTCCAGTCTTCTGCAAATCCCCACACGTGCATTACAAATAGTTCTTGATTTCCTGGGAGAGTCTCATATGTTCTCCAAAACTTAGCCTGTCCCCCATAGTCACAAGGTTAGGGAACTTGGTGCTACTGTGACCCATTAATGAGGTGTAGCTCTTCTAGGCCAAAGTGCTTAGCACAAAACATCATTAGGGACTGCTCTGAAGCACCTACTTTGACTGACATTTTGAAAATAGAGACATATTATTTTAATATAGTCAAATATACAAAAAGGGATAATATCATCTCTATCACCCTTTCCTGACTATTTGACCAGTAGACTTCAAGTTCCAGAATCAGACACAGAGACAGGCTTCCTAGAGACTGTTTAGACCACACATATCAACCTCAATTGAAGTCATAGTGGCATTATTCTCTGGAAGGTTCCTCAGCTCTGAATAAAATAGACACTGTTGGACCTTGTGCCAACACTTCACCAGATGTGTGTAAACTCATCAGAGTTTTACAACTGCCATGATGGAGATATTCTATACAAATATATTAATACATTGTCTCCATTCTCCAGGCATGATTTTGATTCTGGGTTAAATTGCAAAGAATTTTTAAAAGGTGAATTTTTAATTTATGGTTATGGGTGTCTAAACATTGTTAATTGTACACCCACATTTTCTATGTCTAAAATATTACCTGAATTTTTTTTTAAAAAATCATTTTTGGGCTTCCCTGGTGGCGCAGTGGTTGGGAGTCCGCCTGCCGATGCAGGGGTCGCGGGTTCGTGCCCCGGTCCGGGAGGATCCCACAGGCTGCGGAGCGGCTGGGCCTGTGAGCCATGGCCGCTGAGCCTGCGCGGCCGGAGCCTGTGCTCCGCAACGGGAGAGGCCACGACGGTGAGAGGCCCGCGTACCGCAAAAAAAAAAAAAAAAAAATCATTTTCTTTTGGTGATTCATTCTTTCTTATAAAATTATACTTCTTTTTCTAAATGGAACATACAAACAAGTGGCAGATTACCTCAAAATTCAAGTTTGTTACTCAGGAAATCAAATCTGCTATCAAAGTGTATCCAGGAAATTCCAGGGTCTAAAGTAATTTTTAACAAGTAGAGAAAATAAGGGCTGTTCCAAGTTAGATCATTATCTCTTTCCATCTGTTGGAAGTGTGGACTTCTTAAAATTTGACTTTCAAAGTTTGAAGCTGAAAGGAAGACAGTATGGTTGATCACAGATTCTAATATCCCTTTCTTCCCATGCTTATCAAAGTCTTCCTGTCTGCCTCATATTGTACCCTTTCTACTGTGAGTAATGATGCAAATATTGATGCAAGTTAGCATTATGTCTCACCTCTTCTAACTTTGCACTCTATCAAACTTATCAAATACATCAAATTTATTTTAATTACTGAAATGGGCTCTCCTTTTCTTTCTCATACTCACCCCACCACCTCTGAGGTTTTGTACATGCTCCTTCCTCTGTCAGAGACAATGTCCCTATTCTTCAGGACAGGGATCGTGTCCAGCTTCCTTATCATTGTTACATCCACAGCACCATAACCACACCATGTCTGTCTGGCACAGACAATAAGCATGAAATGAAATCCTCATTGATCAATTCCTAATAGGATCTTCATGCTAGTCTGCATTTTCCCTCTAATCAGCCACCTTCTCTTTCGGAGCCCTTCTCCAATCAAACTTCATGAGTGTGTCTCACATCACACACAGCAGAAATTATCTTATGAAACTGTTTCCAGTTTTTCTCCCTTTATCACCTTTATTTAAGAGAGGTAGTATCTCTCTCCTCTCATAATAGTTGTTTGCAAACCACTGCTACTGTAATCAAGAGAAACTATATCAACCAGGCTCTTGGTTATATAAATAGTATCATACAGTACGTGGCCTTTTGTAACTGGCTTCTTTCATTTAGTATAATGTTTTCAAGGTGCATCCATATGGTAGCATGTATCAGTGCTTCATTACTTTCTATGGGCAAATAATATTCTATTGTATGGATATCCCACATTTTATTTATCCATTCATCAGTTGATGGACATTTGGGATGTTTCCACTTTTTGGCTATTATGAATAATACAGCTATGGACATTCATGTACAAGTTTCTGTGTTGACATGATTTTATTGTTTTGGGTATACACCTAGGAGTGGAATTGCTGGGTCATATGATAATTCTATCTTTAACCTTTTGAGAAACTGCCAGACTGTTTTCCAACATGCCTGTCTAAGTATGCTTAAATAAGTTAACACACTTTTCCTCTATCAATTTCTGTTTTATCTTTGGGTCTCAGCTTGGATGTTGTTGAATCTGAAAGCCTTCTCTGAGTTAGGTTTCCTTCTTTTATGCTCCCATACATCTTATGATTATGTCATAATAGCACATCATGATGCATGCTATTTGAACATTTATATTTCTGACATCTCTTTGAGTGCCTTCTGCACTGCTTAATGCATAACAGGTACACAATCAATATTTGTGGACTGAATCAAAGTTTTAGAGTTATAAGAAATCTTTATGTTTCTCTGAAACTTCCATTTTTTAATAATGAGCATGTATTACTTCTTGAATTACTTTTAAGATCAGAAGAAGTTATATAATGTGTAATTATAATAAATTATATAATTTAATTACTTCTACTGAGCATGTTTATGTCATCAGATAAAAATTAACTTATAATAAAATTCTTTAAAATATATTAACTATTTTTTTAACATAGAAAAAATACCTTAAAATGCTTATAGTAAACCTTCCAGGAAGTAGTTTTTGTAAGGTATATTTTTGTTTATTCTAGTTCTCTACAATAAAAGTAATTTATGTCTTATTTTAAAAGATCCTTATTTTGGAAAGTGGCATTCAATTTCCTTTGCATTGAGTCTATGTTCAACAGGAAACCACATTATCTGGATGTAGTTTCCAAGGAGCACTGAAAATTCCCTAAGCAGAAGACATGAATACTGTAATCTTCGCAAAGATAAATATAACCCCTAACATACAGCAGATACATTGTCATTCTGGAGCTTTATTTAACAAATTAGTCTCCAATAGCTTGATAAACTCTGAGTGCACAAACACAATGGAATTATTTTTAAATTTTTATTGGCGTATAGTTGATTTACAATGTTGTGCTACTTTTTGCCGTACAGCAAGGTGAATCATTTAGGATCTACTGTATAGCACAGTGAACTCTACACAACTGACTTTTCATATCTGTAAAATTAAGAACAGGAGTATATGTGGTGACAATGTCAAGATATTGCCGTCGCATAGGCCTCAGCCTACAGCTGGCAGTCGGTCTCTTCGTCTAGGAAACATGTATTGTATTGTTGTAAACTTTAGTCAAATATACAATGAGATTAAAATATTTGTGGCTCAGATAATTTCAATCTTTTATAGTACATTAGAATGTATTTTAAATGGAGTGAACCTCGGGGGTGTCAGTATGTGATTGTTTCTATGCAAAGTGGATTCTTTAACACAAAATAGAAGAGTGATTAAGATGTGGACTTTGCAGCCACACTGCCTGAATGGGAATCCTAGCCTGCATCTTAGGAGCAGTGGGAACTTGAATATATTATTCACCTCTCTGTTCCTCAATTTTCTCATTTGTAAAATGGATACACAAGTACCTACCTCACAAGGTTCATACGAGGGTTATATGTATTCATTATATAATGATTATATGTGCAGAGAACATACTTGACATATGTAAATATTAGCTAAAATCACTGTATTTTTTCATTTTGGCTCGTGATGGGATGATTTTGAATGTCTGACTGCATTTCCTTTAAAACAAGCTATAACTTAGTTTACTAACTTAAGCTATGTCATCCTCCAGTAGTTCAAAATTTTGAGACTCCATGTACTTTTCAATGTCTTCTCTACTCACATTTTAAACCAAATAGTCTAATGATGCCTATAATATAAATGGAATACACATTGTTTTTTGATCCAGTATATTAACTAAATATTCAAACATAGAGAAAAACTTAGCTATAAAACCTTAACCCTATTGAAATTGAAAAACTGTTCCATTATTGTAGAAATTAGTGTGCTAGACATATCTTCACGTGTTTAGTGAAGGGAATATAATTAGAGAAAAAATTTTAAATATACTTCTTTTTGAGTTAAATGTTGAAATCACTGTAACCTCAGATTAAATATGAGCAGCCTCTGGTAAAGTAAGTGAAAAAGGTGCTTTAAAAATCACCAATGGGGAATTTAAGGAAATAGCTTTCACATTAATAAGTTAAAGCTATCAGTGTAGAGTTTTGTCCATTCTCCCTTGAGCTGTTATTACTTGCCCAGCAAAGGAAATTGTTGTATTAAAAGCCAACTTAGGATTTTTCTTGTTTTCTTTTTTCTATAAACGCTGTGCATTGATCATTCTTTTAATCATTCTTTTCCAGTTACTATTGCCTTTAAAGAGCAACAGAATGTAGTGCTCTGCAAAGAAGAAATGACAAAATGTAGGGCAACAAAATCAAGGCAAAAAGAGCCTGGGCTGGACCTGAGGATTTATTGGATTGCCTTGATAGGAGAATGTCCTCTTTGGGCTACTTTGTGCATATAAATCTCTGCCTCTACTCCAGTGATTCTCAACCTTGACTGCACATTAGAATCAACTGGGGAACTTAAAAAAATTCCAATACCCAGGCTGCACCAGGGACAAATTAAATCAGAATCTCTGGGACTGAGACCCAGGCATCAGTATTTTTTAAACCTCCCCCAGTGATTTCAGTTTGCTGCCAAGGCCAAGATCCACTGCTCTGGAAAATCCCTTCCACCTCCTTGGGGAAATACATTAAGGGCCATTTTCCACAATCAACACTCTGTTCACTGGTAATCATGTCATACTGCTCACCCAAGAAGTTGGGGCAGTATTGCTGATGACATATTATTCCTTTATTGTCACCTACAAGCATTCCATCTCACCTGATGTTTTAGAGATTGACGAAACTCAACTTATTGGTTCCTACTAGTGTGCTCTCAGATGCTTCAGAAGACTTGGGCAAGTGATGACTTTATTTTAATCTTTTAAAAAAATTTTATTTAAAATTTGTTTACATCTTTATTGGAGTATAATTGCTTTACTATATTGTGTTAGTTTCTACTGTACAACAAAGTGAATCAGCTATATGTATACATATATCCCCATATTCCCTCCCTCTTGCGTCTCCCTCCCACCCTCCCTATCCCACCCCTCTAGGTGGTCACAAAGCACTGAGCTGATCTCCCTGTGCTATGTGGCTGCTTCCCACTAGCTATCTATTTTACATTTGGTAGTGTATATATGTCAGTGCTACTCTCTCACTTCGCCCCAGCTTCCTCTTCCCCCATGTCCTCAAGTCTGCTCTCTGCGTCTGCGTCTTTATTCCTGCCCTGCCACTAGGTTCCAAATGATGACCTTAAAAGATAGATATAGAGAAGGAAATAAACTAACATCTGTACTGTTGGCTATTTTCTTTTAAATATGATTAAAAGGGATTTTTTCTAAGAATAATAGAATGTCAAGTATACCAACTGTTTCACTTTGGTTTGTCCCAATTTATCATGTGGTCTGAATAACAGTATCCATCCTCCACAAAATAATAGTAAAAATAGTACATATTTTGCATATGCTTTAAGGTGGTGGAGAGAAACTTTCATATATGTGGTTCTCACAAAGTCTTCACAACTCTGTGAAGTCAAGAGAGCACCTGCTATATTGCTACTCCCTGTTCAGAAAAGAAGAAATTGAGCCTCAAAATATTTCCCAAGCTTATTCGGTTAATAAGTGGACTTAAGCGCATGGACTCCAATACCCATCTCATTCTCTATTCAGTAAAGTTTGTTTAGATGATTCTATTCAAATGTCTCTTATTGTGATGGTCTGAAGATCAGCATCTTGCCAAACCCATTGGTCAGTTCTCTATGCTCATCTTATTTCTTCTTCCAGCATCAATCATTCAACACACCTGATCATGTTCTTTTGTGTTTTTTTTTTGACTCTTATGACACCAGATTCTTCTGATTTTCCTCCTGTCTCAACAACTACTTCTCAGTCTGGCTGCCTGGCTCTTCCTCGTCTGCCCAACCTCCAGATGATGGAGTACTCCCAGGCCTTGGTACCTGACATTCTTTAGTATTCCATCTAAGCTCTCCCTGGATGATTTCACTAGTCAGACGACTGTTAAATACCATCTAAGGGTAACACATCCCACATTTCTATTTCAGGCCCTGAAGCTTCCACTATCTTCATCTATTTACACAACTCTTCCCCTCCTCCTACATGTCTGCTAGGCATTTCAAACTTCACCAATACCTAAATAATCCACTTGATTTTATTCAGATCTGCTAATGCTACTGCCCGAAACATCATTATTCTTGCCTAGATGACAGCAGAAAGCTCTTAACTTCTACTTCTAGCTCTACTCCTATCTCCCTACATATCACTTCCCTCCACAGAAACCAGGGTGACCTTTTAAAACTATGTCTTAGACCACAACACAACCTGGCTTAGTGCACTCTGATGACGTCCAAATTCCTTACCACGAGCTACATATCCAAAAGTGACTTCTGCCTTCCTCTTTTACCCATTCATTTGCTAAAAAATATTTATTATTCTACCTATCATATGCCCCTAAGGATCCATAATGTACCTACTCACGTGGAACTGGCATATTGGTTGGAAGAGAACTAAAGGGGAAGAGTTGTGTGCCTGTGCCTGTGCATGTGTGTGTGTGTAATTGATTTTTTTTTAAGGTAGGATGGTCAAGGAAAACCTTTTGTCTCTGTCTCTGATGGGGTGATACTTAGCAGATACCTAAATGAGATCAGGCTGGGACTGTCTGGAGGGAGATAGTGAGGAGACCCTTTATCACTCATACTTTATCCATATCCTTCGGATGTAGTAGACCTTTTTCTGTACCTTTAACACTTCACACTTGTTCCTGGCCTGAGGTCTCTGTACCAGTCTCCTGTTTGCTTCGGGATCTCTGCCACAAGATGTTTGCATGTCTGGGTTCACGTCATCATTTAGGTTTCAACCAAGCATCACCTCAAATAGCCTTTCCCTGAACACTCTTAACCACCTCCACATTCCCTGCTCCTTTCACTCTCTAGTCCACTTAGTGGTGTCTCATTAGTTACTTTTTAGTTTCATTTATCACAATATGAAATGTTGTGCTTTGGGGCAGGAGCAGAGCAGAAGGGTTATTGTTATTCTTTTCTGTCTAGCTTCTTCCATGGAAGTAGTAACCTTAATCGTTTTATTCACGTCTGTGTATCCAGAGCTTGCAACAGTGACTATAATTCAATAATTTTTTTGAATGAAAGATGGGATTCAAACTCTAATCTTCAAATTCCATGCTTTTCCCACTGTACCAAAGTCAGTTGTTTATTTTTTATTTTTTTTAAAGAAGATGTTGGGGGTAGGAGTTTATTAATATATTTATTTATTTTTGCTGTGTTGGGTCTTCGTTTCTGAGCGAGGGCTTTCTATAGTTGCGGCAAGCGGGGGCCATTCTTCATCGTGGTGCACGGGCCTCTCACTGTCGCGGCCTGTCTTGTTGTGGAGCACAGGCTCCAGATGCGCAGGCTCAGTAATTGTGGCTCACGGGCCCAGTTGCTCCGTGGCATGTGGGATCCTCCCAGACCAGGGCTTGAACCGGTGTCCCCTGCATTAGCAGGCAGATTCTCAACCACTGCGCCACCAGGGAAGCCTTCAGTTGTTTATTATTACAGGCTTTCCAATATCTCATAACCTCTACTTGCTTTAGCTATCTTTACTCTTTTATTTATACCAAATTCTCACCATTAGACTCTACTGGCAACGAAAAATGGGTATAATCCCCAGAAAATATCAATTAAAATGTGCATATTGCCCCCTTCTCTTATTTACATGAATTAATTTATCAGATTCCTGAGAACAAACAAATCTTAAGCCCTTGGAAGGTGAGATCCGAGTGGGAAAATTTCATTGTTAAGAGATCTAGGCGATGGGAATAATAAGTCCAGGGAGGTGTACAGGCTCTCAACAAATACGATTCACCTATCACATGGCCTTAAGGATCCAATAAAGCCTCCATCACCAGCTATAGGTTGTTCACCTAAAGTGATGTCAGCTAGATTAGCTATTCGCCCAGAAAAATTAGGTTGATTCCCTTTAGAATAGTGATTCTGTACCCTGTGTCCACAGTAGAATCTCCCAGGGAGATTTTAGAATATACCTATGCCTGCACCTCATCTCCAGCGACTGGGATATACCAAGTTCTGGGTGCAAACCCGGGCATGGCACTTAAAACTTCTCCTCCAGTGAATTTAATGTGTAACCAAAACTGAGGAACACTGCTCTAGGAAAAAGCAGAACACCCAAAATGAAGTGAAAAAGTAAGAGAAGTGAGGGGCTTCCCTGGTGGCGCAGTGGTTGAGAGTCCGCCTGCCGATGCAGGGGATACGGGTTCGTGCCCCGGTCCGGGAGGATCCCACATGCCGCGGAGCGGCTGGGCCCGTGAGCCATGGCCGCTGAGCCTGCGCGTCGGGAGCCTGTGCTCCGCAACGGGAGAGGCCACAACAGTGAGAGAGAGGCCCGCGTACCGCAAAAAAAAAGGAAGAGAAGTGATAACCTAACTGACTGTTTACACAAAGTATTGCTCTGAAAAGTGCTTTGAGGAATACATAGGACTTTTTAAATAATTACCTTGATAAAATCAGAATGGCATATGGAAGGTACGGGTGTATCACAGGAAAGCATGTGAGTGTTGCTATCGGGAAAACAGGTTTACGTAGCCTAACAGGATGAGAGAGGTGCTTCTCTGCAGGAGAGTAATGCTTTTTTCTCCTGATGTCCTCTTGTCATGGCCCTAAGTTATGGCAAAGGAAAACAAAAGGGAGCCCTAGAGGAGCCCCTGGAGGAAAATACCACACTTTAGAAGTGCAAGCCGAGTTACAGAATCATTCCTGCAGCTGATTTTTTGCTATGCTTCCAACACTTCTGATCTCAGGCAATAATTATTGAGTACATCAGAAAATACTGTTAAATAACTACCATAATACAATAAATATAATGTGTTAAGGGTGGACTATTGAATGCAGCACTGAAGTAGATGCTTCACATACATTAACACATTTCATCCTCATAAAATCCTTCCAAGTAGGTATTTTTATCACCATTTTTCAAATGAAGAAATAGACTGAGAAAAATGAGATGATGTATTCAAGAACACAAAGCTGGTAAGTGCAGGCGTGGGTATCCAAAGTCAAGTTTTTTGGACTACAAATCCATGCCCACTGTACTACTGTGATGGGGTGTCAGGCCAAGTCAGGTGCCAGGGAAGAACACTTACAGAGGGAAAACTGTCACTAACAAAGACCTCAAGTAACATTTTAAGGAGCAAGAACATGTTACTGAAAGCTACCAGTTCTCTTTTTTCTCTCTTCTCCCCATCTGCTTCCAACTACATTAACAGATTGTCTTAGGATATATCTTTCTTGAGAATTACAACATGAAGATGAACAACCTGCCTTAGAAAAGAAATACATTTATCTCAAAGCCAAATACTGGGATCATAACAGATGTGGGTCTTGGCATGGGGTTAAGGAATAGAGATGGGTAATGGCATTATAGTTCCTGACTAGAGCCACGGAAGGTGAAATGCCTAGCCGGCAGCATCCTCATCCAAATCGGAATCAAGCCACCACAGAGTGGAACTTTGGCTGGGAAGCCGGGAACTTATCTAGCCAGGCTTTGGGATTTTGTACTACAGGTTGAGGAAAACTGAAACTGCAGCTGCTGATAAGATGATAATGATACACTTAAAAATGAAAATGTGAAGATTACATAGAGCTAGGTAACACCTGTCATTACTATGCCTTTCCTGGAGCCACCTGAAGACTAATGCCAAAGATTCATTTTACTTTTCTCATAACCTTCAAAGCAAAACCCACCAGTAGCCTGTAAATTATAAGAGGGCCTGCGAGAGCCTGTGGCAATGGCTTTGAGAAAACCCACACACACATATGCCATTCTTCTAACTAGATTTTGTGCTTTTTACGTGTTTAGTCAAGAATGAAAACAATATTATAAATGTTATGCTTTCCAGGCTTGACAGATGCTCATCTTGGGATGTAGTTACATACACAGATAGAAAACGAGCTGTAACAAGTTCTTTGTAGAGGATAAGTGGGTGTTTTTGGAATCCTTGATGAAAACCCACTGTAACATATATATTTTTTTCCTTGTTACCCAGATTTATTCTATAAAACTTTCCTTCCACCATTTTTACCATCCAACTGACAATTTTCAGTGTTCCTATGTTACTACTGCTTACTTGGTATAAAGCAGAAATGATGTTTTACAGCAGCTATATGAAGTGCCATTGAGAATTAAATTGCTTTCCTTTCTTCCTCATTGTTGTGAATTTGGGGCAGATGAAAGATGGGAGATTGGCAGCCAGGGAGTAGACAGTCCTCTGTTATCTGTGACATGCACATTGATACAGGCAGAGGGAGCTCAAACATCCCTCTTCACAGCCGTATGCCAACTTTCAAATCTTGGAGAAAGAGCTTTGTGGAAGAGTGTGTCATTTACAAAGGATAAGATTTCAAGATCGGTTTTCTTTAAAAAGGGGTGGTGGTGCTGGGATTTACAAAGTAGTTAGAAGGGTAAAAATAAGTTGGAGAAGATTCAGAAAGGTGCCTTTTGGGGTTCCTGCTTAATTCGAGAACAATGTGAGCTACGGTCCCTTTTTCTTTTTTTTTTTTCTTCCTCCTCATCTTCATTTGTGTGTCCGTTTGCCACCCTGGAATTCTCTGACCATTTCTGCCATGTCTGAATAGGCTCAGTTCCTGTAACAAACTCTTCTATCAGTCACAGCCAAGTCCTGAGGCTCCTTATAAAAAAGACGCAGTCTGAAACCCCACATAGTTGTGGAAGGTCTCCACACGCTGCTGCTTTGCCATCTCTCTCTGGTTCCAGCCCACTTGATCTCACCTAGGTGATTTAGCTTCCTCATTGCCTTGCACCTGCTCTTGCCTCATAGCTTAGCTTGATTCCAGCTTTGTTTCTGGATAGACCTTTTAGCAACCTTCTTGCAGCCTGGTAGCCAGCTCCACATCACCCGATACCGAGCCCAGGCTCCGGAGAACCTGGCCCAGGCTCAGGGAGTTCTGACAGGACACATCATAGGCAAAATTTGTCATGGTTTCTTTCCATCTTGCCAGAAGCTTCCTTTTGCCTTTTGTTTCCCATGGATTTCAAAAAGCCTCTCAATTGCCCAGGGCTTCACCATGAGGGAGTTGACCAAATGCTCGAGTCAAACTTTTGGTCTCATTTTCCCTCAGTCATCCCACTGTGCTCCGTGGAGCAGCATTTACCTTCCTTCCTCTGGTGGTGAGTCTGGCCCGGCAGCTCCACTGAGCTTGCTTTGTTAAGCCTAGGCATGCATAATGCAGGGTTTAATAAACGTTTCTCATTATGATGATGTATGTGCTAACGGACCCCATGATTATACTTTGTCTAAATTAGATTTTTCATCTCCCAGTGCAAACGCTACTCCTCCTGTAATCCCTATTTTTGTTGATGGCACCACCATTTTTTCCAGGCTCCCAGCCCTAAATAGCATGGGCTCCTCTTGGATTATTCTCTTGATGCCACATTAAATCTCTTTTCAAATCCTGTTGATTCAAATCCTCAATTTTCTATGCCCACTACCACAGCCTTTATTCACTTGGAGGGAATATTTGAAAGAGTCTCTTAATTTGCCCTCCTGCTGGTTGACTCTTTCTCTTCCAATCCATTTGACACCCTATTGCCAGATTAAGCTTTCTGAAGTGTTTGAATTTCTGTTCTTCACTTACTTGCTGTGTGATCAGGGTCAAGACACGGAATTCCTTCAAGTTTTAGGTTCTTATCTGTAAAATTATGATAATATCATCTAAAAATAGTTATTATTATTATTGAGGGCCGCATTGTCACAGAATGAAGCACAAAGCACTTAACCTGCTCTTACTAACTTTTAATTTTCCACCTATTTAGTCCAACTTATTTCCCAACTGTTCTCCTTCCTTTGCACTTCCAATGCTCTAATGGTTATGAAGATGCTGATGACATTAATATCTAATAATACCTGTGTGCCAGAACTATTCTAATCACTTTTACATGGATTCACTCATTTAAACCTCAAACTGTAATGAAGGTACAATTATAATCCTTTTAGTACAGATGGAAAATTAAAGCCAAAAGAAATTAAAGTAACTTGCCCCAAACCACACATCCAGAAAGTGAAACAACTAGGATTTGAACCCATGGAATAACCCTGAGAGGTTGTGCTCTGAGGCAATGTTCTAAGTGCTTTACAAATGTCAGCTATGTCTTTTTTTTTCAATATTACTCTTTCAAAACTTTTGTTTCTTATTATGAAACATTTGAAAAAGACAGAACAGTGGATAAATATGCATAGTTCATTGAGTCATCACCAAACAACACCCAGGTCAAATATAGAACATTGCCAAACTCCAGTAGCCAATACTTTGCCTTCCCAACACTAGGTCTTCCATCTGCAAGCTACTTTCTTGATTTCATGTTTTATGGGAAATATTTCCTAGGTTTTATTCATAATCTTACCAGTTTGACAGGTAGCCTAATCATTTTAGAATAGTTTTGGAGATTTTTGAAATCTATATGTATTTCTATATCTATATCTGTATCTATTCAAACACACAGTGTGCATCCTTTTGCTCATTATTTTATCTGTGACATTCATCTATGTGGTTGCGTATACTTACAGTTAATTCATTTTCATTCTATACAGTCTTCCATTGCACAAGTATGACATTTTTTAATCCATTTTACCTTTGATGTACATTTGATTCAATGCTGCTATACGTGCCTTGTACATATCTTTTGGGATGCATGTGCATGTATTTCTGTTGGGTATATACCTAGAAATGGAATTTCTGGCTCATAGGAAATAAGTATGTTCAGCCCCAGTAGAATGTGCCAAATTTTTGTTTTCCCCAAATGGATATACATACTTACATTACCACCACGAGTGTGTGAAATTTCTCATTGTTTCACATCTCCATCAATATTTACTCTCATAAAGCCTTTTTAATAATGTTGGTCATTCTGATAGAAGTATAATGAGCTCTCATTGGAATTTAATTCGTATTTCCCAGATTGCTGGTGAGGATTAGCACCGTTTCACTTTGTGGTTGACTATTTGAATAATCTATTTTGTGAAATGCCTGGTCAAGCCTCTTGCCAATTTTTCTGTTGAGTTCTCTGTCTTTTTTCTATTAATTTGAATAACTTTGTATGTATTCTGAATATGGGTACATTTTGGTTATATTTATTGCAAACATCTTCTTATATGTTCCAAGGTGCATTTTTCACTTGCTTAATGATGTCCTCAACTTTTATTAATATAATCAAATAGAGAAAGGTTTTTTTGATGGTTAGTGATATGGGTGTCTGGCTTATTAAGATACCCACCCTGAGATCTATACTTTTGCCTTTACCTACCCAGAGATCATAAAGATATTTTTCTATGCTATCTTCTAGATGCTTCATAGTTTTAAATTTCATATTTAGATGCACAATACAAATAGAGTTGACTTTCTGTGTACAGTATGAATTGTGGGTCATTTCATTTTTGATATCCAGTTGACCCAGTACCATTTACTGAAGAGATATTGTCCTGAAATGTAACCATTGCTGTAAGTCAAGTGTCCATATTTGCATGGGTTAATTTTTTGGTTCCCTATGCTTTCTCATTATGAAAATTTTCAAACATACTGAAAAGTTAAAAGAATTGTTCGTTAAACATCCATATGTTCACCCCTTAGATTCTACAATTAACATTTTGTGATGGTTGGTTTATCATAAGTTATCCATCTCTCTATTCCTCTGGTCACCTATGCATTCATCTTTTTAAAGCATTTCAAAGTAAGTTACAGCACTCAGTACCCTTCATCCCTGAACACTCAAACATTCGTATCATTAACTAGAATTCAATATATGCTTATGGTCTTTTGATTTGTTTTCTGAGGTAAATTTACATAAAGTGAGGTGTACAAATGTTAAGTGTATTGTTTAATGATTTTTGATGTGTGCACATATAATTTAGTTTAGCCTGTTCTCCAAATTCATACAAATAAAGTCATACAGTACATGCTTGTTTGAGTGACACTTCTTTCATTAGTGTAATATTTTGGAGATATACTGTTATGTGCATATGTGCTTTGTTTCTTTTTTTGCTGAGTAATATTAAATTGCATTAATATGCACCACTGTCTTCCTATTAATGAGCACTTGGCCTGTTTCCAGTTTTCAGCTACTAAGATATGAAGCTGCCACAAACATTCTTCTAAAAGTCTTTTAGTGGGATATGCTCCCCCATCTCTTGGATAAATATCTAAAATGTAAATGAAATCACTACCTCATAGGATAGGTACATGTTTAGGTTTATAAAAAAACTGCCAGAATTTTTCCAAAGTTTACACTCCACTAAACAACAAGGAGGAGCTCTGGTTACTAAACAGCTTTGTCAACATTTATTGTTGTCAGGATTTTGTTTGCCTGCTTTCAAAATTCTGTAGAATGTTGTAGATTCCAAAATGACTAATGATGTTGAAACCACTTCATCACATTATTGTCCATTTGTGTAACTTCTTTTGTGAAGTGACTATTCTTTTGCCCATTTTTGAAATTTCGGTTTGTCTTTTTATTATTGAGTTGTAGTGCGCGCGTGTGTGTGTACACACACACACACACACACATACACACATATTTATATATATCCTGTCCTGTCTGAAAAACCTTTGCATATTTCCAAGTTGTGATGATATTGTCTTCGTGTGTGTGTGTGTGTGTGTGTTTTAGATACTTAAAGATTTATTTTTAATGCTAAGGTCTATGATCTATGTAAAATTAATTTTTGTGTAGGGTGGGTTGAAGTTAATTTATTTTTTATTTAAAGCTATAAGTATTTCAAGATGATCTGTTAAATAGACTTTCATTCCTCCACTGGATTACATTAAAAAATTTATTGAGAATTAGATGAACATGCAATTGAGAAATTATTTGAGTTCTCTCTTCTGTTCTATTGATCTATTTGTCTATCTTTATGCCAGTATTACTCTGTCTTGATTACTGTAGGATTATAGTTTCTTGAAGTTCTGTAACTTTTTTTTCTCAAGATTGTTTGAATATTTTAAGTCCTTTGTATTTCCACACAAACAAATAAACCTACTTCTAAAAAAAAAATCTGCCAGGATTATTATAATTGCATTGAACCTATAGATCAATCTAAAGATTATTTAAAGATCTAAAGGTAATTTCTATCTTAACAATATTGAGCCTTGCAATCCAT
This sequence comes from Mesoplodon densirostris, assembly GCF_025265405.1. Classification (NCBI taxonomy): domain Eukaryota; kingdom Metazoa; phylum Chordata; class Mammalia; order Artiodactyla; family Ziphiidae; genus Mesoplodon; species Mesoplodon densirostris. Next base: position 60,876,923 of record NC_082668.1, read on the forward strand.
GAACATGGTACATTTCTCCATATATTTACATCTTCTTTAATTTTTTCTAGCAATATTTTCATGTTTTCAGTGTACAGGTCTTTTTGTTGCTGTTTCAGTTGTTAAATGTAGTTTTAGGTATTTTATATTTTATAATGTTATTTTTTAAAAGTCAACATTATTAAAGTGTAAATTACATATAACAAATTGCACCCATTTCAAATGTAGAGTTTGATAAGTTTTTAAATCATATATCTAGTTTTTAAATTAATAAACTTTATATTTTAGAAAAATTTTGCATTTACTGAAAAATTGAACAGATAGTACAGAGTATTCTGGTATGACACTCCCCTCCACCCTGCACATAGCTTTCTCTATTATTAGCATCTTGCATTAATGTGGTAAGTTCATTATAATTGGTGAATCGATATTAAGATAATATTCTTATATCCACCATTACAGTATCATACAGAATTAATTTCACTGACCTAAAAGTCCCCTGTCCTCCACTCATGCACCCCTCCCTCCTTCCCCCCCAAAACCTCAAAACTACAATCTTTTTACTGTCCCTATAGCTTTGCCTTTTCCAGAATGCCTTACTCTTAGAGAGATGTCACTTTCTCCCAGGGAGAAAGTGAGAGAGAGATTAGAGAGGGCTGGAGTTGGGTATTTACCTTCCCCACGTTTGTTAGGCCCTGGTAAAACCCAAGGTGCCAAAACAGTTTGGCAAAACAGTTTTCCTTGAGGGCAGGCTTTTGTTAAGGTGAACAGAATGCTCTGACATATTTCAAAACAGGTACTATCTCTCCGCCTCCCCACCAGAAGCACAAGGGGATTTTTCTTGGATCTTCACTCTGTGAACCTGAAGGAGTTCCCCGGAGGTAAAGCTCAGGAAAGTTTTTAACTCCTAAGCTCACCCACACTGAGCCTCCAGCAATTCATCAACTGCAGTTTATGTTTACCTGGTGCTGGTTCCAGCAGCAGACTTCTGCTTGTGGGTGTGAGCTCTTGCTCTGGTGAACTATGATTTTCTGTACTTCCTGATCTCTCTAATTTTGGGGCAGCAGTTTATCCTGTGACCTAAATTTTCTGATAGATATAAGAATAGTTGTTGATTTTTAGTTTGTTCAGCATTTTTCTTGCTGTTGATGACTTCTAAGTTCTGCACATGTGAGACCAGAAACAGGAATTCAAAGGAATACATTAAAAAAAATTTTTTTTCCATTTTTGTTCCATCTGAGTGGGATGGTTGACCCAAATTATACAGTCTGATATTACTTAAAGCAGAAATCTCCATTATTATCTACTTTAATCTTCATATCAATTCTATGAATAGTTCATTAATCCATTATTTCTCATTAGTGCCCATTAGTATCCTGTTTCTAGGTCTTTTCCTATACTCCTCCCTTATTATCTGGAATGCCTTTCTACTAGCTAACCTATGTAGTTTTTATTTTGGTATGTCTAAGCTCTTCCCATCTTTTATAACATAGTTGAAATGGTATCTTTTCCAGAAAGTAACCTGAAAGTATTATCTTCCTTCTTAAACTCTCAGCATTTTATTTGCACTGCTCTTATGGTCCATATCACATTTTTAAAATGCATTAGTTATTTATGAGCAGGTAGATCACTATGTAGATTATAAGAGCATATCTTCTACCTGATTAATTTTTATTTACCTCTCAGAACCTAATTCAGTGCTTCACAACTAATAAAACATCCATACGCACATTTAACACTATATCTCACATCTTAAAAGTGAACTCTAATGAAGTCTAGCACTGATTCCAGTTGTAGATAAAACCAAATCAACATTTAACAATCACAACTCAGAAACACCTTCCCATAAATTACTATAAGCTCATCTTTTGTAGTCTTAAATCCCAATTCTATGTTCATTATCATCAGTATGATGTCAAGGAGGAAGAAATTTTTCTCTACCCTTCTAGGCTCTTCTGACTGGTCTAAGAATGAAATTGACATGAGACAGAATAACAAGAGAAAATCAAAACTTAATAACATATATACATAGTAGAAACCCAGGAAAATTGAGTAACTCACCAAAATGACCAAAGCATTAACCTTAAATACCATTTTCAGCGAGGGACAAAAGAGGATGTTGAGGGTAGTAGTTTGGACCCTCAAAGGGGAGAAAGGTGATTCACATGGAGATGGAAAAGCAAATGCTTGGTAAACAAATGTTTGCTGGGTCATGCAGAGACACTGGGATAGAGTGGACTCTGATCTTTAGGCCTCCCATCACACCAAGGCCATATTCTTTGTAGATAACCTCTGGTGATAGCGCTATTGCTAGAACAGGCCCTCTATCTAAATTCTTTTAGGCAATTAGTGGGAAGGTCAACGTTTCTTCCCAAGTCTTTTGGGGCTTGATCGTTTTTAGAACAAAATAATCTACATGCCAAAGAGACATTTTTGGGTGGCAAATTTTGCTCCCCTACAATTGTCTCAAATTAAGCAACGTAGATTTAGCAGGGCCAACAGAGTAGGAAACAGAGGAGGGGAGATGAGACCAATAGTTAGCTGTGCCCCTACTAGAGATGGTAGTGTATGCTCATAGGTGCTCTGAGACGAAAGTCTCTATGACTACCAAACTGGGAAGTGCTGGAGCAAGCAAAAGGAGTGCATGTTTTTAAATCTGCATTGGGAATCAGCAAGATGAAGCTATTGCTAAATTTCTTTGTGTATAGAACGCATTTCTAAGAGATAACTTGAGGGACTAGTAGGCTCAAATACATTTTGTGAAAAACTTGCCTAGGCATTTAGCTTTCTCCCAGATCTTAGAAACTGGTTGCCTGCAAATCAGGATAAATATGGATAAGGTGGTGAAAGTAGGAAATCAATTTATTTCTATGTTGAAGGAAAGCTAAGCTTTCCCAGAATGATGGGGAAAAACTGAGTTGCAATGTAATAATGGGAACATTTTTCCTTAAAATGGAAACATCTATTAGAATTTGTATTAGTCATGCCTTCACTAGAATACTGTAACTATTTTTGGTTTTCACACTTTAAAAGAGATTTAGAGAAATAGGAGAGGGTCAAGAAAAGTCACAAAAGTAATTAAAGAATTTTAAATCAAGAACTTTGAGAAAAAGTCAAAGGTAGTATATCACTTAATATAAAAAATTTATTTCCACAAATACATATCAAGTATGACCCTCTACTCTCCACGACTCTATCTTATATAAGAGAGAATATCAAAATGAGTTATGCACAGAGCAAGTAGTTTTAGCATTTAGAAAAATAAATTTTTTCAGGTCAACTGTTTCCCATATCTTTTCACTGGAAAGACCTTTTCACTGGAAAAACACTTTTCACTGGTAGGTTTTAGTTAAGAGCACAACTGTTGGCCTTAGATAGATCTGGTGCATGTCTCAGCTTTAAAATATTCTTATCATAAGAATTTGGGTAAAATGTTAATTAGTTTCTGTGTGCCTTGGTCTCCTCTATAAAGTGGGAGATAGAATATATAACAGCACCTAATTTAGTGAATTAAATGAGTATTTATCTAATATATGTATGCATGTATAACCAGTGCTTCCCTCTTCATTGGCACATAGTAAACACTTAATAAAATTTATTTATTTATATAATAAATTAGATGGAAGTAGGTCATATTGAATATCAAATTCTATGGGACTGGAAAGAAGTTGTTCTGCAATTCCTCTGGATACCAAAATGGAAGCAATTAACATGACTTAAGAGAAATGTCTATTATTGGGGGGAAAAGGCCACAATAATAATAGCTAATAATTATTGAGCACTTACTTTGTGACACTTTGTACTATAAGTACTTCACATGTAATGACTCATTTAATTTTCACAAAAACTCCATGAAATACATGCTCCTATTATGCCCATTTTACAGGTGGGAAAGGAAGAGATTTTAGTAGCTTTTGCTATATCACACAGCTAATAAGGGAGGAGCTAAGATTTGAAACCAGAGAGTTTTGACCCACTTATCCACTGTCAAGAATAGCGAGGTAAATATACTTAAGAATTGTTTTATACTGGGATAGACAGATTCCTATCGTCTGTGCTTTAAATATGTTGATGTCTACTTTAAGTTGTGTGAGAGAGCACGCTGACAGAGATATGAGAATTCTTTACAATTTTAGGATACAAACATAATCATCATTCCTAATACACAGCCTAAAAACCAACACACACACACACACCCCGAATATATTCTCAGCCTGTTAACAATAAAACAAAACTATCATTTTCCACACCAACTGTGTATTTGGTCTTGGCCAGTTTGTTCTGGAGCTTTCTGTGTGTTGAGTATTTTCTTATCAATGCCAATATTTTCTTGCAGTATGTTGACTGTCATAAAATCTGTATCCCAAAATGCAAAAATTGAGAAAATGTCAATTCCCAGACATTTTCTTGCAGTATGTTGACTATCATAAAATCTGTATCCCAAAATTCAAAAACTGAAAAAATGTCAATTACCTGACCATAATCCATATCCAGTGTTTGAGAATTTGAGTACCATGCCATAATTGGTATCAATAAAGAAATAGTACATTTTTAAGAAAAAAACCCTAATTTTAAAATGAATTACTTCTGATATGGATTGAATATATACAAAATATTAAAAATTATTAAAGTGGCTTAGACATAAATTTTTAAAAAGCCACATACATATTTCAAGCCTGCATGCATACACAAATATTCTCACCCCAAGATGTCAGTTCCAAAGATATAGTGACAAACAGAAGAAACAGCATATCACAGCAATCAAGCTCATCACACCTGGTGTGATGCACAACTATAATTTTCCTGCTTGATTACATTATTTGGGTCTGAATGACAAACAGAGAAAGATGAGATAGGGAATATGAAGCAGTCAAAGCTAGCGACTTTCCTAGCTCTGAAGATACCAACCTTTGCCCAGATGCTACAGAAGTCATTAAAGGCAGAAAAGGTAGAGCTTACAATTGACTTACGGTCCACTAAACAAGAAAGGAAAATGGACATGTGCTACACTTTATCTGTTTAAATGCTTTCTGCTCTTTTGACATTTGATTTGTATGTATGGACTTGAAAGTTAGGTTGATGTAAATGTAAAAATTACATATTTTGCCTTCTCATAAATATTAGATGATTCAAACTATTTGATTCTAAGTGAATGATTTATTTTCTTTTAGTTGCTCTTCTTAGCATAAATAAGATAAAGTCATTGTTTAATGTTTTTATATCTGGAGTTTAATTGCATTTTTGATATTAGCTGAGAAATATAATGAAACAGGCAAGAGGAGCATATTCCCTTGAAAAAAAAATATACAGTTGAGCAACATGAGTTGAGCAACATGAGTTTGAACTGCAAGCGTCCACTTAAACATGGATGTTTCAATGATAAATACTACAGGACTCAGATCCACTACTGGTTGAATCTACAGATGTGGAACCATGTATACTGAGGAAGCTTGGCTAGGGAGGGGAGCGCCAACTACAAGTTACACAGGGATTTTCCACTACATGGAGGGTTGTCGCCCCTAACCCCCATGTGTTCTAGGGTCAACTGTGTAGACCATTGTTAGTGATTATTATGCTAAGCACATTATTCTTACAAGTGTGAAGTAGTTGAAAAGATGCTGGCCATTTGTTTCTTCTTGTTGTTTGATGACTCAGCTTATTGGTAGCAATGACTTCTTCAAAAAATGGGTATTGAATAATCAGTGGTCTATGTTTACTCCCACAATCACCTGACATGAAAACAGCGATACAACGTTGGAGGTAATAATGAAATACATCTTACCAAAATGAAAATAGTACTTAACCCACAGTGAACAAAAATTCATTTGCATCTATCAATGTCAACAAGTATTTATGAAGTTCCTACTTTGTGCTTAGTACCATGCGAAGAAAAAGGGAAGGTGACCAATACTTTTAGAGAGTGTACCGTTTGTCAATCATTATGCTAGGCACTTTGCACACCCCATCACACTGATTTCTCAGAAAGTTCAAGTACATAGGATATAATTGTATGCATTTTACATAGAACATAACATAAGCAGGATAAGTTACTTGCCCAAGGTCAAACTGCTAGGAAACTGTAGTTAGAATTTGAATCTAGTGCCATGTGGCTCTAGAGTTTATAATATTTTTACCCACACCAGTTCAGTTTGCCTTCAATTTGGCGGTGAGAAAACTAAACAGAAGTGAAATAATGAATAAAACAGATAAAGCAGGTGTCTGTGAGAGCTAGGAAGCTTGGAGAAGGGATAGATAACCATGACAAAAGGGAAGAGGACAGATGTATTTCTGTAATAAGTGCCACACTAAGTGTTCTAGGCTAACAATACCTGTGACATCTGATGATTGGGAATGTAAGAATGGAATCATAAAATTTGGTCATTCACAATTGCTGGAATATATTTGGTAGATTTTGGTAAAATTTTGGTGACCCCCAATAGTTGAAGGTAGGTGAGGATTACACATTTCCTTTTTTCAACTTTACTACAAGGTAGGAAAGGAAAAAAACAAGTCTCGGAATGATTTCTTTCATACATATAGGCATTGATCATTAAGCATGTACTAATTTATTCATAAAATTTTTCCTCTCAGCTTGGAGGAGTGTCAGCTCTCTCTGCCCTTTAAGGTACTCCACTAACAACCTGCATGAAAATTCACTCAAGGTAACCAAATTTCTATTCTATTTCAGGTGAAAATATACTTCCATAGGTGGGTTGACATGGGACCTGCTCCTATTCTAATTGTAGGGCACTCAAAAGTACAGCTATTGAGTCTGCTATACTTTTATACCCTGTTCATGAAAGGATGGGAATGTCTAACAATATTTCTATCCAACCCACACACAACGTCTAATGGAAAGTGATGTCCTGACATTCACTGTGCTAAAAAGCAACATTTCTGGGTTTGAGCTGGACAATAGTTGCTTCTACATTTATATACAGATGATCTCTGACTTAAGATGGCTCAACTTACAATTTTTTGACTTTCCAATGGTACAAAAGTGATGCATATTCAGTAGAAATCATACTTTGAATTTTGATCTTTTTCCAGGCTAGCAATATGCAGTATGATATTCTCTTGCGATGCTGGGCAGCAGCTCCCAGTCAGTCACATGATTGCAAAGGGAAAAACCAATACACGTACAACCAATTCTCTTTTCACTTTCAGCACAGTATTGAATAAATTGCATGAATATTCAACACTTTATTATAAAATAGGCTTTATGCTAAATGATTTTGCCCAACTGTAGGCTAAGGTAAGTGTTTTGAGCACATTTAAGTAAGGCTTGGCTAAGCTATATTGTTCGATAGATTAGGTGTATCAAACGCATTTTCTTTTTAAAATAAATTTATGTATTTTATTTATTTATTTTTGGCTGCATTGGGTCTTCGTTGCTGCGTGCGGGCTTTCTCTAGATGCAGCCAGTGAGGGCTATTCTTTGTTGTGGTGTGTGGGCTTCTCATTGCAGTGGCTTATCTTGCTGTAGAGCACGGGCTCTAGGCACACAGGCTTCAGTAGTTGTGGCACGAGGGCTCAATAGTTGTGGCGCACGGTCTCTAGAGCTCAGGCTCAGTAGTTGTGGCGCACGGGCTTAGTTGCTCTGCAGCATGTGGGATCTTCCTGGACCAGGGATCAAACCTGTGTCCCCTGCATTGGCAGGCAGATTCTTAACCACTGAACCATGAGGGAAGTCCCAAACGCATTTTTAACTTAGGATATTTTCAAGTTAATGGTGGGTTTATTGGGAAGTAATCTCATCATAAATCAAGAAAGATCTGTAATTATATGTTTCTAAAGTGGTGTGTGTGTATGTGTGTATTTCAAACAATGCCTCAATTGAAGGAAAGGAAAATTACAGAAAAATATAAAAATTTGTCATGCAAGCTTGATAATAAACTTGAGTCTTGACCAGAATCTAGAATTCTGAGAAAAATTTGTCCAGACTACAATGAGAAAGGAGGAGATTCTATAAGAGAACTGACATGCTTGAAAACCTGGAGGTAAGACAAGCTTTGTATGTTTAGTGGCTGGGATACTAAAGAAGACATCATTGTTTTTATAGTCTCTGAACTTGCTTTTCAACTTTGGCTTATGTGCCTATGTTGATCATAGAAGTACATCTTTGGAGGGATAGTGGCAGCAGGAAATAAAGTTGTATGTTATATAGATAGGGAAGGCCCATTTGAAGGGGAGGAAGATAATCCCAAGAGGACCTTTAAGTTTATAAATAACTTTCTCCCAGCGATGGTTTTTTAGCAAAGGGAAGGACTGCCTCAGGAGTCTGTTAGAACTCTCAAGCTCATGTTGTTTAGCCTGGTCTTTCCAGGATTCAGGAATATGGACTATGTTACCTTTGGACTAAGGTTCCTCTCAGCCTTTGTGATTCTGTAAATGAGGAAGACTTTGAAAACCAAAACAAAACTTTGTAATCTTTTTCAGTGATTTCTTAGTAATACATTTCTTAGGACCTAAACCCTAAGGCCACTTTCTGAAGATACCACTTTATAGCAAGTTTCCTTCGATAATGCTTTCTCCTTAATGATCTTTTTTGTTGTTTGTTGTTGTTACTTTAAAAAGGGTTGATGCTCCAGGGCAAGTCATAGAGAAATTGAGCTCCATCTGTCTTTTCTTTTGAGTGGTAGTTGCTTCTAAGTGATTGATGTTTTTGATTATAGTACTACAGGCTCAGCAGTTAGAATTATTTCAGGTATGGATTTTAAAAAACGGATAATGCACCTAATAATTACACACACTCCTCTCCTTTAAAAATGAAATAAACTGTTTAAATAGACAACAACATATATATGATTTAAATTTTCAAACCATGCTTAAAATATAAAAGGCACTAGCTAAAGCAAACGTTAGAAGAAATAAAACAGCTATCTACTCTTCCATCACCTTAAACTTTTTACCACCTTTTTTCTCCAAACATTAACTTATTATCTTTTTCTCACTTATGAAATGACTCAGGCTTTGTTTACAACTTGTGACTGACAAGACTGTTTCAACTTACATTCAGCTACAATAATACTACAGTTGTTAAATTCATCATTAATACTGTTCTGCTACTCATGCTGAAGCAGGAAATTCTTTCAATAATCTTTTATTTTATTCTCCAATTAATTGTCCCCTTAGCCATCAATTTTCAAAAATCAGTTTTAGCTCTTTATGTACTTTTCCCAATTTGAAAGACTCCCAGCTGCCTTTGATAAGGTGTGTGTGTAATATTTCCACATAATAAGAAGGATGAATAAGTAAATAAAATAATAAATGAAAAAAAGGCTGCCACTTATTAAATGCCTATAAACAACAGTTACTTAACTGTAAATTGTATACATTACATCATTTACCTTTATAAAAACTGAAATAGATATTTCTATTTTATTAATCAGATTATGGAAACCTAGAGAAGTTAATCAAGCTTTATAGTATCACATGGCTGAGTAGCAAAACTGGAATTTGAACACAAACATAATACATACCCTTTTCCCCTATGTTATCTGTCTCTAATTATAAAATTTCTTTCATTGATTAAATGATCTTTTTCAAGAGTCTAGAGACCCTATTCATTTGGCATAATTACAGATATACCTAGCTAACATCCTAATAATAAAGATGTGTGGACAAATTGTCTTTCTCTAATGAAGTCACTATTACTACAAAGTCTTTAAATTTAAAATATATTTAGTTCAACTGACATGAAAGATTTGATATGTCTTATAACTCTGGAATGATATTCATATGAATATCATAGCTTTTTATAACTTGTAAACAGCTACCCATAAAATTTCCATTGTTTTAGAAGAATTTAGAGTTTTGTTGCCTTTTTATTGAATATCAAAATTGATACTTTCAATCTTAAGGTTTTAAGATATTAGAAATTCCAGGAATGCAGCACCACCATCACCTTTATTGTCGCTGTTGTTGTTGTTACTAAATTTCAAAATTGAAATATTTCAACATAAAAAGCTAGGAATTAGTATAATTGATACTAAAGGCCCCATAGCATGCACTTGTCACACACACACACATATATGTAGTACTTTGACATGTTTACTTGAGATCCTTTAGGAGAAATAAATAAATGGCTTAAAAGAGTTGAAACTCCCTACCTTTTCCCTTGCCCTCTGCTCCTGTCCATGAATACCATCATTCTGAAGTTCCCTGCCTTTATTCCCATGCAATTTCATTTATGCATAAATGATATATAGAATTATTTTGTGATTTTGAAATGTATTTGTATTATACCGTATACCTCATCATATAACAACCCTCTCCCTTTTTTGGTCAATGTTATTTGATTTTTGATGTAGATATATTGATTTACCCATGTCCATACATATTTTATTTTTATTTTCTATTCTTAACCCCTCCAATCTATAAATATACCTCAAATCATGTATCCATTCTCCTGTGATGTAGGTTGTTTTGTACCCTCTCCCACTTCTTTTTTGTCTATTAAATATAAAGCTTAAGTAAACTTTCTTCTATAATTTCTCCTTAATTTTTTAGTAATAATTTATCTAGGATAGATACATAAAGAGGAATTACTGAAATATAGAGGATATGGCCCTTTCACTCTACTAGATACTTAAAGTGTTTTCTGTAAGGTAATTTTACCAATTTACACTCCCTTGTGTAGTGTATGAGAGTTGCCAATTGCTTTACAACTTCATAACCATTTGGTGTTTTGTGCTTAGAATGTTGTCAAGCTGAATGGTGGCAAATTGTATCTCATTTTGGTTTAAAATTGCATTTTTCTGATTGCTAATGAGATTGAATGTCTTTTCATATGATTATGGACCACTTGAAATTTCTCTTCTGAGAAATGCCTATTAGTATTATTTACTCATATTTCTTTTCTTTTTTTCTCTCTCTTGTTTATATTGATTTCTAGGCTGAAGACTAGTATTTCAACAGATATGTATGTTGCACAAATAAAACTTTACCAAATCTCCAGCTTGCTTCTGAAGTTTCCCCCTCTTCCAAAAAAATTGTATTTAGGCATATTTAGCAATCATTTTGTTTATGGTTTGGCCTTTTTTGCATCTTGTTTAAGTATGTGAAATGAGATATGAATCCAATATCTTTTCCATGTGGAAACTCAATTTTACCAGAACCATTTGTTGAATGCTTCACACTTTATCTACTGATTTGTTGTGCTCTGTCTTATACCAAATTTCCACAAATAAAAAGGTCAGTTTCAGACTCTGAAACTATGTATTTATTTCTTTGTCAATACCATGCCGTATACTGATTGTGTGCCCTGCAATTTTACTGTATTCATTTATTATTTCTAATAGTTTTTTGGAGGAGTCTTTAGGTTTTTCTATATACAAAATCATGTCAAATGTAAATAGTGACAGTTTTACTTCTTTTCCAATTTGGATGCACTTTATTTCTTTTTCTTGCCTAACTGCTCTGGCTAGGACTTCCAATATTATGTTGAGAAAGAATGGTGACAGTGGGCATCCTTGCTTTATCTCTCTGTGCTGGATTCTGGATAATTTCCTCAAATTTATCTTTAGCTTTTCCATTTATTTCTTCCACTGTGTTTATTATGCTGTTTCATTCTCTACTGAATTTCTAAATAATATTTTGTTAATTTTTAGTTTCTCAAGAGAGATTTATTTTTTCAGTTGAGAGTCAGGACAAGAGAGTCAAGCTTCCTTTGACATAAGTGGTTTTCTCGTATGAATATAGAGATTTGTTTTTATATTTAGACCACTTTTACTCTGAGGATGTGGTCTTTTGCTAGGACCAATGTTTTAAGCATTGGTTTGGAGTCCTGCTTCCTGGCTTTTCTAAACCAAAAGCCTCATTGCTTGTCACTTGGTGACCATTAAACCCCAATTCATATATATATTTTTTCCAATTAAAAAATCCTTACTGACACTTCATTAAAGTCCTAGTACCATTTCACACTTATCATTCTGTTTTTGACTCTTTCTTTACAGCTATCCTTTGGTGTTTTGCTTACTTCCTTAAGAATTTAGGTGTGCATTTAAAAGAAATCTGCTTATATTTTATGCTTCATTTCTGGCTAATGTAGTGAGTAGGATTTAATTTGATCTAGTCTGTATATTGTCATTCAAGACAGGGAGAAGGAAGCGAAAAGAATCGGTATTTATTGAAACTGTTTTGTTCATTGCATTTTACTGGAACTTTCACATATATCACTTCTCTTAATTATTATAAGGAAAAGGAAGATGGAAGATACTATTAATAATAAGATTAAATCTGTATTTTTAGAGAGATTAGTCTAGAGGCTATCTGAAGAACAATTTTGGGACTCCCTCAATGCTCTTCAATGCTTAATTTCTTTAATGTGGGAGGAAGATTAAAAATGTTTGTTTTATTATAATTCATAGCAACATGGTAAAGTAATCTGTGTGCCCTGGAAGGCTGTGAAAATTGAACAACTCTTATTAAACTGAAAGGTTGTTATTAAATGACACAGTGAAGTTTGATATGTTAGAATCATCTTCTACATTTCAGAGGTTATATTGTCTAAGTAGGGAGAAAAAAGTAATGATGAGTGAGCCTCACTTATAAGGCAGCCTGAGATCCCAAGTCCCTGATGACTTTTCCTAGAGCAAAACTGTCCTGAATCATACACAATTTGAACTCATGTAGATAATTATTATGCCACTGTAAAAAATATTTTATTTACATTATATACCTACAATTTTAATACTTTGAGGAGCCAAAAATCAGCTGACATCTCATTCAGCAATTCCTCTCTCTACTTTGATTTGTGACCACTGTGTGTGTTTCCTGCTAATCAACTCTTCTGTTCTTTGACCTTGTTTAGATCATCTCTCTTTTGGCCAATTTTTATGGAAGGTCTTTATTGAGTCTTTTCACCCTAACCTCCTAATATTTGCCAACCTTTAACCTGGTTAGCTCAGTACAGGTCCAGCATCTTCAGAAGCCACTTGATATGGGCACATTTTTCTACCACAGCCTCTGAACTTTTAAGTGAGGGCAGGACCTCTTTCCTCACGTGTGTTGCTGCATGTGTTATCTTGAAAATCTGAAGTGTGCAGCTGTTAGCTCAAGGACAACCCAGGGGAAAGGTCATTTCCTCCTAAACTTCTAAAGAAATGTCTTTATGCTCAGTGCAGGCAGAAGGAAGGGGGGAGATAAAGGCACTATAATAAACTGACCCCCTAAATCCAAATCTTTCAAGTCTGAAAAACCTTTTTTACTTTCTCCTTAAGGAAGCGAATAGCTGCAGGAAGGACATACTATCAAAGTATGCCATGGTTTTCCTTAGCAGAATAAATGTGCATCTACTTTAAAATAGGATCACTAAAAGACTTGCAACTTTAGGAAAGAAAGAGACCTGAAGTCAAATTTTTCATCTTTTTAAAAATCCTTCACAATTTTTTCTTCCTTGTACTTCAGAAAGGGAATGATTAAAAGCCCAAACAAAAAATAAAAAATACATCAGAACAGTGACATTTTCAGTTTCCTCCGGCAAGTCAGTATGTACCTGGGATGACTAATAACTATGTACAAACAATATTTTCTGTGTACAAATCATCTTTCTTTGAGGCCATTCTCTAACACTTTAGACTCAACGAATCCTATTAAATCCAGAACAAGCTCCATTACCACTGAGGGTGAATTCCACTAAAATGTTTTCAAGGCGTTTAAGTTACAAAGACCAAGACCATACGCTTGGTTTGCGATATGACAATCAGTATGTTCCAATCCTTTCTCTTGGTATATCTTCTCATGCAAAGGAAGACACATAGCACTCTTTAATTGGTTAGAAATCTTATTACTTACAGACTATAACAGACTATGTACACGTCGGTTAAGGATTAGGGTCAGGGAAGGAAAGAATAGAGATGATTAGTTGTCAAACTCTCAGGGAAAAGAATCAAACTAGTTGTTCATAGTTATCAACTGCTAAATTTCCTGTTGGGAGAACCAAGAGATTCCACAGGGCTATACCATCTATTCAGTTTCTTGTCTAGTTGGGCAGACAAACGATGAGAAAACTAGTGCAAGGTGTTATTGCCTAATCTAAGAGGAAACCACAAAGAAGGCGGCACCATTTTCTATGGGCTTCAAGGAAGCCTTAATAAGACTTGGACTGAACCTTTAAACACGGGCTGTAGTTAAATTGCTGAAGGGGAAAGGGGTGGTCGTGGGGTTTGTGTGCATGTAGGAGAGTGAGGAGGTAGGCAGAGATAAAGCCTCAGTCAAGACCCAGTTTGTTGTAAGCCTGGTGAGTAGAACATTCCCATATGACTCTCAGAACACCTCAGTGAAGAAACCTTTATAGAGGCTTCCCCGATTCCACATGCAGAATTCATCACTTCCCTATTGTTCCATTTCAAGTCCTTATAATGAGGTTTAATATAAGTAATTATTTTAAGCAAGCAAGTACACTGTTTTTTTCAAAGAGGTCTCCCTATGCCATCTCAACTTGATAGTAGTTCCATCAGGCCAGGAACCATACTTTAAATCCCAGGTATTTCACATAATGCCTGGAACAAATTCGGTGCTAATTGGCTATTTGTTAAAGGGAGGGAGAAAAAAAGGACAGGAGGAGAGAAAAGAAAGAGAAAGGGAAAGAATGTTTACTGAGTACTAGACAATCATTACTATAGGGAAAATACTTGGTAGGTTTTTTTTGTGGCTGTAAAAGAAAATATTTTCCATTGAATAAAATAGTTTTGGACAAATAGCCTTCTCCTAAACTAAACAAAACTCAGTCAAATGGAAACATGATTGGTTCAGATGAACAAACTTCTGGGTGATTATTTCTTTTTCCATTTTCAGCTAGATTATTTTGGCATCAGAGGCACATGGCCTTTGTTACACTGTCTCCTTGAAAGCAGCTACAACACCTATCATGTTTATTGTGTGTCTCTTTTGATTAGTATTGTCTTGGCTCATTTTTGTACTCAGTAAATAACTGTTAATGTTGTAAAAACTTACAAAGTTTTTAAAAATTTCATGATATTTTTGTGCAGAGGGCATTTGCAAAACAGATTATAATAACCCAAACTACGACATGTAATTGCCATTATTAGACATTTAACTAGGTATTCAAATAGCAGTTGCATTGAAAGGCTCATATTTTCTAATCAACCCACCTTAAAACTAATGCTGTAAATCAGTGAATTGCTGCAATTTTCTAAAGGCTCAGAAAAAATAAATTTAATAAGTACACTATAAGTATTACTGAATAATTTGTCACTCACCTGTAACTCATAGAGTACTGAATGTGTGTTAATTAAAATTAACATATATTTTTATCAGCCCATATGCTTAACAAGTGTATGATACCTGACAGGCTTCAAAATGAGTAGACAGTACTGAGAGACAGTACATACCACATCACTGACAAGGTGGTGTTCCCCTGTTTTCTTTTTATTAACGACCCAACTCCGTTAAAGACTGCTCTTAGGATTTCTTGCTTTATGCCAAATAATGCCTGCTCCAATAAAGACAATTCAAAAGCCCTGGAGAAAAGAAAAAATGCCTGCCTTACGACAGACTCTGATAGGCTCTCTCAATTCTTACTTAAAAATCAAAGTAGCAGGTAGATTTTGAAGAACAAAAGTGTCAAACTGAACACTGTCTTTTTGCAGCAAAAGGGAAAGGTCACCAGGAAAGAATGCTTAAATTAAAATTGAAAGCTAGGGCTTAAGGATCTAAATGTGGCTCTAACCTTTCACAAAATAAGCACAGCACTGTGTTCTTTTATAACCCCCTCTTTCATCATCACCTCTTCAGGGAGAATGTCATATACGATATATAGATATTAACTCTTCTCTTTGGCTTAGGTTGGAAGAGCTATATGAAAATGACCAATATGAGAAGAAAGTCCTTAAATAACATCTTGATTTATAACATGAAGGTACTTTACTGGGTGAGGTTACCTGTAATCAAAAGTTCAGTAACATTAGCACAGGTTGTTTATGGAGCCACAGAAAGACTGAAGACCTTGCCAGTGACCTGTATTCTTTTGTTGAAGTCAATCTGGTCATATCAGTCAATCTTATCTCCCTGAGTCTTTTCTTATTTGTTTTTTTTTTAATAGATCTTTATTGGAGTATAATTGCTTTACAATACTGTGTTAGCCTCTGTTGTACACCAAAGTGAATCAGCTATATGCATACATATGCCCTCCCTCTTGAGCCTCCCTCTCATCCTCCTTATCACACCATTCCTCTAGGTCATCGCAAAGCACCAAGCTGATCTCCCAGTGCTATGCTAATGCTTCCCACAGGCTAACTATTTTACATTCGAAAGTGTATATATGTCGATGCTAGATGCTACTCTCACTTCGCCCCAGTTTCCCCCTCCCACCCCGTATCCTCAAGACCATTCTCTATGTATACATCTTTATTCCTGACCTGCAACTAGGTTCATCAGTACCATTTTTTTTTTTAGATTCCATATATATGCGTTAGCATACGGTATTAGTTTTTCTCTTTCTGACTTACTTCACTCTGTATGACAGACTCTAAGTCCAACCACCTCACTATAAATAACTTAATTTCATTTCCTTTTATGGCTGAGTAATATTCTATTGTATATATGTGCCACATCTTCATTATCCATTCATCTGTCAGTGGACACTTAGGTTGCTTCCATGTCCTGGCTATTGTAAACAGTGCTGCAATAAACATTGTGGTACATGTCTCTTTTTGAATTATGGTTTTCTCAGGGTATTATATGCCTAGTAGTGGGACTGCTGGGTCATAAGTTTAGTTCTATTTTTAGTTCTTTAAGGAAACTCCATACTGTTGTCAATAGTAGTTGTATCAATTTACATTCCCACCAAAAGTTTAGGAGGGTTCCCTTTTCACCACATCCTTTCCAGCAATTATTGTTTCTAGATTTTTTGATAATGGCCATTCTGACTGGCATGAAGTGATACCTCACTGTAGTTTTGATTTTAATTTCTCTAATAATTAGTGATGTTGAGCCGCTTTTCATGTGCCTCTTGGCCATCTGTATGTCTTCCTTGGTGAAATGTCTATTTAGGTCTTCCACACATTTTTTAATTGGATTCTTTGGGTTTTTTTGATATTGAGCTCCATGAGCTGTTTGTATATTTTGGAGATTAATCCTTTGTTGTTTCAACTGAAAATATCTTCTCCCATTCTGAGGGTTGTCTTTTTGTCTTCTTTATGGTTTCCTTTGCTGTGCAAAAGCTTTTAAATTTAATTAAGTCCCATTTGTTTATTTTGGTTTTTATTTCCGTTACTCTAAGAGGTGGGTAAAAAAAGATCTTGCTGTGGTTTATGTCAAAGAGTGATTTTCCTATGCTTTCCTCTAAGAGTTTTTTAGTGTCTGGTCTTACATTTAGGTCTTTAATCCATTTGGAGTTTATTTTTGTGTGCCATTCTTTTACATGTAGCTGACCAGTTTTCCCAGCACCACTTACTGAAGAGGCCATCTTTTCTCCATTGTATGTTCTTGCCTCCTTTGTCGTAAATTAGGTGACCATATGTGTGTGGGTTTATCTCTGGGTATTCTATCCTGTACCATTGATCTGTATTTGTTTTTGTGCCAGTACCATACTGTCTTGATTACTGTAGCTTTGTGGTATAGTTTGAATTTGGGGAGCCTGATTCCTCCAACTCTGTTTTTCTTTCTCAAGACTGCTTTAGCTATTTGGGGTCTTTTGTGTTTCCATCTGAATTGCAAAAGGTTTTGTTCTAATTCTGTGAAGAATGTCACTGGTAGTTTGATAAGGATTGCACTCAATCTGTAGATTGCTTTAGATTGTATAGTCATTTTCACAACATTGATTCTTCAAATTCAAAAATATGGTATATTTCTACATCTGTTTATGTCATCTTTGATTTCTTTCATCAGTGTTTTATAGTTTTCTGAATACAAGTCTGTCGCCTCCTTAGGCAGGTTTATTCCTAGGTATTTTATTCTTTTTGTTGCAATGGTAAATGGGATTGTTTCCTTAATTTCTCTTTCTGATTTTTTGTTGTTGGTGTATAGGAATGTCAGAGATTTCTGTGCATTAATTTTGTATCCTACTACTTTACCAAATTAATTGATCAGTTCTAGTAGTTTTCGGATGGCATCTTTAGGATTTGCTATGTATAGTATCATGTCATCTGCAAACAATGACAGTTTTACTTCTTCTTTTCCAATTTGTATTCCTTTTCTTCTCTGATTGCTGTGGCTAGGACTTCCAAAACTATGGTAAATAAGAGTTGCAAGATTGGATATCCTTGTCTTGTTCCTGATCTTAGAGGAAATGCTTTCAGTTTTTCACCATTGAGAATGATGCTTGCTGTGGGTTTGTCATATAAGGCCTTTATTATGTTGAGGTAGGTTCCCTCTATTCTGACTTTCTGGAGAATTTTTATCATGAATCGGTGTTGAATTTTGTCAAAAGCTTTTTCTGCTTCTATTGAGACGATCATATGGTTTTTATTCCTTAGTTTGTTAATGTGGTGTATCACATTGATTGATTTGCATATATAGAAGAATCCTTGCATTCCTGGGATAAATCCCACTTGATCATGGTGTATGATCCTTTTAATGTCTTGTAGAATTCTGTTTGCTAGCGTTTTGTTCAGGATTTATGCATCTATGTTCATCAGTGATATTGGTCTATAATTTTTTTGTGTGTGTGATATCTTTTTCTCACTTTGGTATCAGGGTAATGGTGGCTTCATAGAATGAATTTGGGAGTGTTCCTCCCTCTGCAATTCTCTGGAAAAGTCTGAGAAGGATTGGTGTTAGCTCTTCTCTAAATGTTTGATAGAATTCACCTGTGAAGCCATCTGGTCCTGGACTTTTGTTTGTTGGAAGATTTTTAATTACTGTTTCAATTTCATTACTTGTGATAGGTCTGTTTATATCTTCTAATTCTTCCTGGTTCAGTCTTGGAAAATTGTACCTTTCCAAGAGTTTGTCTATTTCTTTGTGGTTGTCCATTTTTTTGGCATATAGTTGTCTGTAGTAGTCTCATAATCTTTTGTATGTCTGCGGTGTCAGTTGTGATTTCTCCTTTTTCATTTCTAATTTTATTGATTTGCATCCTCTCCCGTTTTTTCTTGATGACTCTAAGGGCTTATCAATTTTGTTGATCTTCTCAAAGAACCAGCTTTTAGTTTTATTGATCTTTGCTATCGTTTCCTTCATTTCTATTTCATTTATTTCTGCTCTGATCTTTCTTTCTTTCCTTCTATTGACTTTGGGTTTTCTTTGTTCTTCTTTCTCTAATTATTTTAAGTGCAGGGTTTGATTATTTGTTTATTTTTTTTTGTTTGTTTCTTGAGGTGAAATGGAATTGCTATAAACTTCCCTCTTAGAACTGCTTTTGCTGCATCCCACAGGTTTTGGGTCATCGTGCTTTCATTGTCATTTTTTTCTATGTATTTTTTTAAATTTCTTCTTTGATTTCTTCAGTGATCTCTTGGTTATTTAGTAGCGCACTGTTTAGCCTCCATGTATCTGTGTGTTTTACAGTTTTTTTCCGGTAACTGATTTCCAGTCTCATAGTGTTGAGGTCAGAAAAGATGCTTGATACGATTTCAATTTTCTTAAATCTTCCGAGGCTTGATTTGTGACCCAAAATTTGATCTATTCTGGATAATATTCCATGTGCACTCGAGAAGAAAGTGTATTCTGCCACTTTTGGGAGAAATGTTCTATAAATATCAATTAAATTTATCTGGTCTATTGTGTCATTTAAAGCTTGTGTTTCCTTATTTATTTTCTGTTTGGATGATCTGTCCATTGGTGTAAGTGGAGTGTTAAAGTCCCCTACTATTATTTTGTTACTGTCGACTTCTCCTTTCATGGTTGTTAGCATTTGCTGTATGTATTGAGGTGCTCCTACATTGGGTGCATAAACATTTATAATTGTTATATCTTCTTCTTCGATTCATCCCTTGATCATTATGTAATGTCCCTCCTTATCTCTTGTAAGAGTCTTTATTTTAAAGTCTATTTTATCTGATATGAGTATTGCTACTCCAGCTTTCTTTTGATTTCCATTTGCATGGAATATCTTTTTCCATCCCTTCACTTTCAGTCTGTATGTGTCCCTAGGTCTGAAGTGGGTCTCTTGTAGACCACATATATATGGCTCTTCTTTTTGTATCCATTCAGCCAATCTGTGTCTTTTGGTTGGGGCACTTAATCCATTTACATGCAAGTGGATTACTGATATGTATGTTCCTATTACCATTTTCTTAACTGATTTGGGTTTGTTTTTGTGGGTCTTTTTCTTCACTTGTGTTTCCTGCCTAGAGAAGTTCCTTTAGCATTTGTTGTAAAGCTGGTTTGGTGGTGCTGAATTCTATTAGCTTTTGCTTGTCTGAAAAGCTTTTGATTTCTCTGCTGAATATGAATGAGATACGTGCTGGGTAGAGTAATCTTGGTTGTAGGTTTTTCTCTTTCATCACTTTAAGTATATCCTGCCACTCCCCTCTGGCCTGCAGAGTTTCTGCTGAAAAATCAGCTGATAACTTTATGGGGATTTCTTCGTGTATTACTTTTTGCTTTTCCCTTGCTGCTTTTAATATTTTTTTTAATTTAATTTTTGTCAGTTTGATTAATAAGTGTCTTGGTGTGTTTTTCCTAGGGTTTATCCTGTATGGGACTCTGTGCTTCCTGGAATTGGGTGACCATTTCCTTTCCCACGTTAGGGAACTTTTCAACTATACTCGCTTCAAATATTTTCTCAGACCCTTTCTTTTTCTCTTCTTCTGGGACCCCTATAATTCAAATGTTGGTGCGTTTAGTATTGTCCCAGAGGTCTCTGAGATTGTCTTCAATTTTTTTCATTCTTTATTCTTTATTCTGCTCCTCAGCAGGTATTTCCACCATTCTGTCTTCCAGGTCACTTATTTGTTCTTCTGCCTCAGTTATTCTGTTATTGATTCCTGCTAGTGTATTTTTCATTTCAGTTATTGTGTTGTTCACTTCTGTTTGTTTGTTCTTTAGTTCTTCTAGATCTTTGTTAAACATTTCTTGTATTTTCTGAATCCACGCCTCCACTCTATTTCCGAGATTCTGGATCATCTTTGCTCTTATTACTCTGAATTCTTTTTCAGGTAGATTGCCTATTTCCTCTTCATTTATTTGGTCTTGTAGGTTTTTACCTTGCTCTTTCATCTGTGACATATTTTTTTGCTGTCTTTTTTTTTTTTATAAGTGGGATTGTATTCCTGTCTTACTGGTTGTTTGGCCTGAGGCTACCAACACTGGAGTTTGTAGGCTGTTGGGTAGAGCTGGGTATTAGTGCTAGGATGAGGACCTCTGTAAGACCTCACTCTGATGAATATTCTCTGGGGTCTAAGGTTCTCTATTAGTCCTGTGGTTTGGACTTGGAGCTCCCACTGCAGGAGCTTCAGCCTGACCCCGGCTCATTAACCAAGATCCCACAAGCCGTGTAGGGTGGCAAAAAAAAAAAAAAAAGAGAGAGAACAGTTACAAAATAAAAAATAAAATTAGACTAGGAAACTAACAGATATGTTAGAATATAAAAATAAAAATATAGATGAATCAACAACCAGAAGGTACAACAGTACCACAATAGTAAAAAAGAGAAGGATGGAAAAGAAAAAAAAAAAAAAGAAAAGGGGGAAAGGCCTTGGCTGTGGAGGGCGGGGCCTAAGCAAGGGCGAGGTTTGGGCAGTGGGCGGGGCCTATGCTCAGGACCCACAGGGCTGAAAAAAGCCCGGGGGGCTGTGACGGGTGGGGCTTGAGCTCAACGGAACAGAAGAGGCCCAGGCGTGCCCCCCACCCCTGGTCTCAGAGGGCAGGGGAACTCACCTGGGAGCCCAGCAGGCTTCCTGGGCTCGAGTGGGCAGGGCAAACACCCTCCTCTTCTCTCCTGCTCCTCTGGTCCTGGAGGGCACCTCCCACCTGCCTCTCCTGTTTTCCCCTCAGCCTCCTTCTTATGACCCCAGGACCAATGCATCCAGGGGGAGTGGAGACCTTGGAGGGCAGGGGACCGGCCTGGGAGCTCAGCAGGCTCCCTGGGCCTGAATGGATGGGGCAAATGCCTTCTGCTTCTCTCCCACTCCTCCCAAAGGGCCCCTCCTGCCTGCCTCTCCTGATCTCCCTGGCCTCAGGGGTACTGATCCTGTCTGGCCTCCACTTCTCCTCCCCCTCTGTCCCCCCACATCCTACCAGTTTATTTGGGGGTTCCTCCCATCTCCTTCGGCATCAGGGTCCCACACCAGCAGCTGGCAGGCGCCCTAGTTGTGGGGAGACGCTAACTCTGTGTCTTCCCACACTGCCATCCTGACACCGCCCCCTTGTTTATTTTTATCTCTGAGCAAAATTATTTTCAGAAATCCGATCATGTATATATTGAACTTAATTCTTGTCCTTAAGCTGCCATACTTTCTTCATTCAATTTTGTTTGATTTTGTGTGTATTGTTTATTCATCTTTGTATTGTGAGTGTAAAATCAAGGCTCAAGTTGCAACTTTCCTGTCTTGCATCATATATGAGGACAGGGCAATGCATATTTCCCTAGGTGAATTCTGAGGTCTTAATATTCAAGTTGGGTAGGGTCTCCACTGTAACAAACCATCACTAAATCCCTGCCCCATATTTATACAAATAAGTCCACTTATCACTTTGTCATAATTTTCAGCTTGATCTCAGTAAGTTTCACTTATGCAATTTCCTTAAACAATTTATCTTCACAACTTTATATTAACTTGATAGTAGGCTATATCTTGGATATGTTATAGTTAGAAATGCTTCAAGCAGAATGTAAACACCACCACCAACATTAATATAATTTGAAGCAGTGGAAATTCTGAGGGAAGAATGCATGTCTACTAAACAGAACCATATTTACTCATTATATATTTTATTGCTTGTTGGTTATAGATTGCAATGTCGTAAAACTTGTAACTTTAAATAAATTTGACAAATATATTTAGCACACACCATGCATCGCGCTCGCTAATAAGTGCTGAGGACTGAGATCCCAGAGACCATAAGACATGGAAACTGCCCTCCAGGAAGTAAGGGGACCCTGGAGAGAAAAACGCATGACTACACAACTCTAAAACAGTGAGGTTGCAATAAAATCACAAATACAACACTTTGAGAGTTTAGAAAGTGGAACACTACTTACAGCTTTTATGCTATGGGGGAGAGAGGAGGAGATAACGAGAAAACTTTATTTTTCATTTACTCTAATATGAAGATGTGATGAAAATGATTGCTTCTTTCCATGAAAAAAAATGCATGTATCCAAATACAGAAAATAATTTTATGAACAGTGGCATGCTATTTGGAAACCAGTTGCATGTCATAAGGGACCCAAATTTTAAAAAATAAGAAAAACTTGACATATTCACCAGTGATTTATTAAATATTTAC
The DNA here is from genome assembly GCF_025265405.1 of Mesoplodon densirostris. Classification (NCBI taxonomy): domain Eukaryota; kingdom Metazoa; phylum Chordata; class Mammalia; order Artiodactyla; family Ziphiidae; genus Mesoplodon; species Mesoplodon densirostris. The sequence goes on from NC_082668.1 coordinate 60,900,260, forward strand.
GCCATACCAGGCCCTAAGTTAGGTCAAGCAAGTACTAATACCAGGGCAGATACACAGAAAGTGGAATTAGATTTTATTTTCAGAGGAAGGAGTTGCAATGAATCTGTATATATTTAATCTATCAAAGTAGGTTAAGTACAAGAATTTTCTAGTTGAATTATTAGCCATCCATAATTTAAAACAATGCAGGGATTGTTAATTCCCTATATACAATGTAACCCATGATCTTCTGTCATAAATGCTCCATTGGACTCAAAGAACCTTGAGCAACAGCCAGCACAAGCTCTGGTACATAGAAGGTACTCAGTAATTACTTCATGAGTGATTAAAATCTTTTTTAAAATATTGATTAAAAATAATTGATAATTTTATTTTTTAAAAAGTTCAGTAAACTGTTTGATAAATTTAGCCTGATAAAGACTCATCCACCATAAGAGCAGTGTGCTGGAACTAGCTTTTACTGGCTCACAAGAGCTAATTGTTCACATTTTCAGGAATTTTTTGAGCAAGTCTTTGACATGATGGTAGCTTGAAATCAGCTATGATGGGAGTATTACACTACAGAAATCAGCAAATGTTATAAATGTTAAACATTTATCAGCAAACTTCTGATAGTGTATCTTTAGCATTGTGCATGTCTTACCTGTTCCCTGTATTCTTACATCTAGATCTTTCATATAAACCCAGGTCCCTGGGAAAATTTTTTTCCTGGTCAAGGATTATTTAAGAAGCCATTGCTCATAATTCAGATTTTGGAATAGCAAGTCAATTTTTCTCTATATTCTTCCTTGAATTTTATATTTTGATTCTGAGATGTATAAAGCTCCATCCTGTTCCTAGGACTGCTAATCCCTATAAGACTGTGGTTTGCCTTGTTCTTGCTTACCCTTCAGGTGATCTAGAAGTTTGACTCCAAAATTTAGCTCTGTGACAAATCCCATTTGTTAGGATCTCTGCATCATCTATTCTTTCATTCTTAGCCAGCCTTCTGGGATAACAATCTGTCACTCATTCTTGATCTCCCTGATACCACCCTCCCTTTGCCTGGCCTATTCTTACCAAGGGTTAACCAGAAGATGCTGCCATGGTCTGTTTTATTGCACTTCTGTTGTAACTCTGTGGTTCCCCCATCCTGCCTCTACCACCCCCATAGACACACTAACACATCCCACTGACCTCACTCACTGCCAGAAAAGCCTGTGTGTAGCCACGTCCAGAATT